>NC_084634.1:32266914-32356524 GCF_033978795.1 Nerophis ophidion
CTGCATTGTGCCGAGTGTGAAATTTGATGGAGGAGGAATTATGATGTGGGGTTGGTTTTTAGGAGTTGGACTTGCCCCTTTTTGTTCCAGTGAAAGGAACTTTGAATGCTCCAGGATACCAAAACATTTTGGACAATTCCATGCTCCCGACCTTGTGGGAACAGTTTGGAGCGGACCCCTTCCTCTTCCAACATGACTCCGCACCAGTGCACAAACCAAGGTCCAAATGGAGTCCAGGAGTGGAGCCTTCGGCTTAATTTGACTCAACACGGGAAACCTTACCTGGCCTGGACACTGGAGCAAGACATTTCGCCCTTGCTCCTGATGGGTGGTGGTTTGCGCCCATCAGTGTGTGAATGTATGTGTGAATGTGGAAATAGTGCTTTGAGTTCCTTAAAAAGGTAGAAAAGCGCCATACAAGTATAAACCATTTCCCATTTAAATACATGGTGGGAATGAACTTGACTGGCCTGCACAGAGTCCTGACCTGAACCCGATAGAACACCTTTGGAATGAATTAAAACGGAGACTGAGAGGCAGGGCTTCTCAGTGTGTGACCTCACCAATACTCTTTTGGAAGAATGGTGGAACATTCCTGTAAACACACTCCGCAACCTTGTGGACAGCCTTCCCAGAAGAGTTGAAGCTGTAACAGCTGCAAAAGGTGGACAAACATCATATTGAACCCTAGGGGTTAGGAATGGGATGGCACTTCAAGTTCATATGTGAGTCAAGGCAGGTGGCTAAATACTTTTGGCAATATAGTGCAGTGATTTTCAACCTTTTTTGAGCCGAGGCACATTTTTTGCGTTGAAAAAATGCGAAGGCACACCACCAGCAGAAATGATTTAAAATTGAAACTTACTTAACAGTAAAATGTGGTTGTCGCAATTGTTGGATATGACCTTAAAGCATAAGCAAACATGCATCCCTGTAGCTCTTGTCTCAAAGTAGGTGTACTGTCACCACCTGTCATACCACGCCGTGATTTATTTGGACTTTTTTTTTTGCTGTTTTCCTGTGTGTAGTGTTTTACTTTTTGTCTTGCACTCTTATCTTGGTGGCTTTTTCTCTTTTTTTGTTGTTGTTATTTTCCTGTACCAGTTTCATGTCTTCCTTTGAGCGATATTTCTACTTTGTTTTCGCAATCAAGAATATTTCAGTTGTTTTTATCCTTCTTTGTGGGGAGAATTTTTGATGGTCATGTCATGTTGGGACGTACATTGTCTTTGCTCCACAGTAAGTCTTTGCTGTCGTCCAGCATTCTGTTTTTGTTTACATTGTAGCCAGTTCAGTTTTAGTTTCGTTCTGCATAGCCTTCCCTAAGCTCTAATGTCTTTTCTTAGGGGCACTTACCTTCAGTTTATTTTTGGCTTAAGCATTAGACACCTTTTTACCTGCACACTGCCTCCCGCTCTAGACAGCACCGACACTCAACAACAACACATCATTTCCAGACTATAATTACTGGTTTGCAAACGATATTATTAACCCAAATAGGTGAAACTAGATAATATCCCACGGCACACCAGACTGCATCTCACGGCACACTAGTGTGCCGCGGCACAGTGGTTGAGACACACTGATATAGTGTATATTGGACTACCACGCTTTAACTCAGGGGTCGGGAACCTTTTTTGGCCGAGAGAGCCATGAAAGCCTAATATTTCAAAATGTATTTCCGTAAGAGCCATATAAAATTTTTCAACACTGAATACAACTAAATTCGTGCATTTTTAAGTATGACCAACATTTGTAGAGTATAATAAGTCTCTTATTCTTTTTAACAACATTGCTATTCTAAAAGTTAACCTATGATAAATATAATACTTCTTACCATTAATGCGACATCGTGAACAGGTGCGGTAGAAAACGGATGGTTGGATTCAAATGCATGAGAATGTTTTATAATTTGAAACTGTGATTACCAGCGGACTTTTTCATTATTGTTAAGCAATGTCAGCTAAGATTTATCTGAGAGCCATATGCAGTCATCTGGCTCTAGAGCCATAGGTTCCCTACCCCTGGTTTAAGCATTTGACACCTTTTTTTTTACCTGCACTCTGCCTCCCGCTGTTTTCCACATCTACAAAGCAATTAGCTTCCGACTGCCACCTACTGATATGGAAGAGTATTACACGGTTACTCGGCATAGCTCGGTTAGGGGAGTGGCCGTGCTAGCAACCTGAGGGTTCCAGGTTCGATTCCCGCTTCCGCCATCCAAGTCACTGCCGTTGTGTCCTTGGGCAAGACACTTTGCACACCTGCCCCCAGTGCCACCCACACTGGTTTAAATGTAACTTAGATATTGGGTGTCACTTTGTAAAGCGCTTTGAGTCACTAGAGAAAAGCGCTATATAAATATAATTATTTGAGAGCCATATGCAGTCATCTGGCTCTAGAGCCATAGGTTCCCTACCCCTGGTTTAAGCATTAAACACCTTTTTTACCTTCACTCTGCCTCCCGCTGTTTTCCACATCTACAAAGCAATTAGTTTCCGACTGCCACCTACTGATATGGAAGAGTATTACACGGTTACTCGGCATAGCTCGGTTAGGAGAGTGGCCGTGCTAGCAACCTGAGGGTTCCAGGTTCGATTCCCGCTTCCGCCATCCTAGTCACTGCCGTTGTGTCCTTGGGCAAGACACTTTGCACACCTGCCCCCAGTGCCACCCACACTGGTTTAAATGTAACTTGGATATTGGGTGTCACTTTGTAAAGCGCTTTGAGTCACTAGAGAAAAGCGCTATATAAATATAATTATGTGAGCGCCATATGCAGTCATCTGGCTCTAGAGCCATAGGTTCCCTACCCCTGGTTTAAGCATTAGACGCCTTTTTTACCTGCACCCTGTCTCCCGCTGTTTTCCACATCTACAAAGCAATTAGCTACCAACTGCCACCTACTGATATGGAAGAGTATTACACGGTTACTCGGCATAGCTGGGTTAGGAGAGTGGCCGTGCTAGCAACCTGAGGGTTCCAGGTTCGATTCCCGCTTCCGCCATCTTAGTCACTGCCGTTGTGTCCTTGGGCAAGACACTTTGCACACCTTCGCAACAGTGCCACCCACACTGGTTTAAATGTAACTTAGATATTGGGTGTCACTTTGTAAAGCGCTTTGAGTCACTAGAGAAAAGCGCTATATAAATATAATTATCTGAGAGCCATATGCAGTCATCTGGCTCTCGAGCCATAGGTTCCCTACCCCTGGTTTAAGCATTAGACACCTTTTTTACCTGCACTCTGCCTCCCGCTGTTTTCCACATCTACAAACCAATTAGTTTCCGACTGCCACCTACTGATATGGAAGAGTATTACACGGTTACTCGGCATAGCTCGGTTAGGAGAGTGGCCGTGCTAGCAACCTGAGGGTTCCAGGTTTGATTCCCGCTTCCGCCATCCTAGTCACTGCCGTTGTGTCCTTGGGCAAGACACTTTACCCACCTACCCCCAGTGCCACCCACACTGGTTTAAATGTAACTTAGATATTGGGTGTCACTTTGTAAAGCGCTTTGAGTCACTAGAGAAAAGCGCTATATAAATATAATTATCTGAGAGCCATAGGTTCCCTACCCCTGGTTTAAGCATTAGACACCTTTTTTACCTGCACTCTGCCTCCCGCTGTTTTCCACATCTACAAAGCAATTAGTTTCCGACTGCCACCTACTGATATGGAAGAATATTACACAGTTATTAGGCATAGCTCGGTTAGGAGAGTGGCCGTGCTAGCAACCTGAGGGTTCCAGGTTCGATTCCCGCTTCCACCATCCTAGTCACTGCCGTTGTGTCCTTGGGCAAGACACTTTGCACATCTGCCCCCAGTGCCACCCACACTGGTTTAAATGTAACTTAGATATTGGGTGTCACTTTGTAAAGCACTTTGAGTCACTACAGAAAAGCGCTATATAAATATAATAATCTGAGAGCCATATGCAGTCATCTGGCTCTAGAGCCATAGGTTCCCTACCCCTGGTTTAAGCATTAGACACCTTTTTACCTGCACCCTGCCTCCCGCTGTTTTCCACATCTACAAAACAATTAGTTTCCGACTGCCACCTACTGATATGGAAGAGTATTACACGGTTACTCGGCATAGCTCGGTTAGGAGAGTGGCCGTGCTAGCAACCTAAGGGTTCCAGGTTCGATTCCCGCTTCCGCCATCCTAGTCACTGCCGTTGTGTCCTTGGGCAAGACACTTTGCACACCTGCCCCCAGTGCCACCCACACTGGTTTAAATGTAACTTGGATATTGGGTGTCACTTTGTAAAGCGCTTTGAGTCACTAGAGAAAAGTGCTATATAAATATAATTATGTGAGCGCCATATGCAGTCATCTGGCTCTAGAGCCATAGGTTCCCTACCCCTGGTTTAAGCATTAGACGCCTTTTTTACCTGCACCCTGCCTCCCGCTGTTTTCCACATCTACAAAGCAATTAGCTACCAACTGCCACCTACTGATATGGAAGAGTATTACACGGTTACTCGGCATAGCTGGGTTAGGAGAGTGGCCGTGCTAGCAACCTGAGGGTTCCAGGTTCGATTCCCGCTTCCGCCATCCTAGTCACTGCCGTTGTGTCCTTGGGCAAGACACTTTGCACACCTGCCCCCAGTGCCACCCACACTGGTTTAAATGTAACTTAGATATTGGGTGTCACTTTGTAAAGCGCTTTGAGTCACTAGAGAAAAGCGCTATATAAATATAATTATCTGAGAGCCATATGCAGTCATCTGGCTCTCAAGCCATAGGTTCCCTACCCCTGGTTTAAGCATTAAACACCTTTTTTACCTGCACCCTGCCTCCCGCTGTTTTCCACATCTAGAAAGCAGTGCACCCTGCCTCCCGCTGTTTTCCACATCTACAAAGCAATTAGTTTCCGACTGCCACCTACTGATATGGAAGAGTATTACACGGTTACTCGGCATAGCTGGGTTAGGAGAGTGGCTGTGCTAGCAACCTGAGGGTTCCAGGTTTGATTCCCGCTTCCGCCATCCTAGTCACTGCCGTTGTGTCCTTGGGCAAGACACTTTGCACACCTGCCCCCAGTGCCACCCACACTGGTTTAAATGTAACTTAGATATTGGGTGTCACTTTGTAAAGCGCTTTGAGTCACTAGAGAAAAGCGCTATATAAATATAATTATCTGAGAGACATATGCAGTCATCTGGCTCTAGAGCCATAGGTTCCCTACCCCTGGTTTAAGCATTAGACACCTTTTTTACCTGCACTCTGCCTCCCGCTGTTTTCCACATCTACAAAGCAATTAGCCACCAACTGCCACCTACGGATATGGAAGAGTATTACACGGTTACTCGGCATAGCTGGGTTAGGAGAGTGGCCGTGCTAGCAACCTGAGGGTTCCAGGTTCGATTCCCGCTTCCGCCATCCTAGTCACTGCCGTTGTGTCCTTGGGCAAGACACTTTACACACCTGCCCCCAGTGCTACCCACACTGGTTTAAATGTAACTTAGATATTGGGTGTCACTTTGTAAAGCGCTTTGAGTCACTAGAGAAAAGCGCTATATAAATATAATTATGTGAGAGCCATTTGTAGTCATCTGGCTCTTGAGCCATAGGTTCCCTACCCCTGGTTTAAGCATTAGACACCTTGTTTTACCTGCACCCTGCCTCCCGCTGTTTTCCACATCTACAAAGCAATTAGTTTCCGACTGCCACCTACTGATATGGAAGAGTATTACACGGTTACTCGGCGTAGCTCGGTTAGGAGAGTGGCCGTGCTAGCAACATGAGGGTTCCAGGTTCGATTCCCGCTTCCGCCATCCTAGTCACTGCCGTTGTGTCCTTGGGCAAGACACTTTGCACACCTGCCCCCAGTGCCACCCACACTGGTTTAAATGTAACTTAGATATTGGGTGTCACTTTGTAAAGCGCTTTGAGTCACTAGAGAAAAGCGCTATATAAATATAATTATCTGAGAGCCATATGCAGTCATCTGGCTCTAGAGCCATAGGTTCCCTACCCCTGGTTTAAGCATTAGACACCTTTTTTACCTGCACCCTGCCTCCCGCTGTTTTCCACATCTACAAAGCAATTAGCTACCAACTGCCACCTACTGATATGGAAGAGTATTACACGGTTACTCTACATAGCTCGGTTAGGAGAGTGGCCGTGCTAGCAACTTGAGGGTTCCAGGTTCGATTCCCGCTTCCACCATCCTAGTCACTGCCGTTGTGTCCTTGGGCAAGACACTTTGCACACCTTCCCCACAGTGCCACCCACACTGGTTTAAATGTAACTTAGATATTGGGTGTCACTTTGTAAAGCGCTTTGAGTCATTAGAGAAAAGCGCTATATAAATATAATTATCTGAGAGCCATATGCAGTCATCTGGCTCTAGAGCCATAGGTTCCCTACCCCTGCTTTAACTTGACCTAAAACATCGGTTAAAGGTTCACTGCTACTATTTGTATTGATACAGATTCACAACAACTGTGAACAAATTCCTGTATCTGTACTAGTAATTGGGATAGTTGTTGCGTAATCCTGCAAAACTAAAAAAAAAAACAGCCTTTCATCTGCCTAAGTAGCCGTAACGTTAGCACCAGGCCTGTCGTCCCATCATAACTCTTTGTCCCCTCTCATGTCAAAGATGAATTAGACGTGTTCCCATGGCCGGGAGGCTTGGGAGAGGGAAGAATTTAAGTCTGATCTGCCGTCCCTAAATGTTAAGTGGCCTGCACCGTGCCTTCGTGTGGGGCACAGGAAACATGGATGTGAGGGGAAGAGCTCCGAGGCTGCACATGAAATGAAAATGTCACAGTGATAAAGTGTGTGTGTGTGTGTGTGTGTGTGTGTGTGTGTGTGTGTGTGTGATTGGTCAGCAGTATAAATGATAAATGGGTTGTACTTGTATAGCGCTTTTCTACCTTCAAGGTACTCAAAGCGCTTTGACACTACTTCCACATTTACCCATTCACACACACATTCACACACTGATGGAGGGAGCTGCCATGCAAGGCGCCAACCAGCACCCATCAGGAGCAAGGGTGAAGTGTCTTGCTCAAGGACCCAACGGACGTGACGAGGTTGGTACTAGGTGGGATTTGAACCAGGGCCCCTCGGGTTGCGCACGGCCACTTTCCCTATACAGACAGGGGTGCCATGTATTTAGTGAAGTGAATTGTGAAGTGAATTGTATTTATATAGCGCTTTTCTCTAGTGACTCAAAGCGCTTTACATAGTGAAACCCAATATCTAAGTTACATTTAAGCCAGTGTGGGTGGCACTGGGAGCAGGTGGGTAAAGTGTCTTGCCCAAGGACACAACGGCAGTGACTAGGATGGTGGAAGCGGGAATTGAACCTGCAACCCTCAAGTTGCCGGCACGGCCGCTCTACCAACCGAGCTATGCCCCCCACATGAGTTCGCGTTTTAAGTCCCATTTAAACATTATCAAGTGTAAAAATAAGTTAATATCATTCGAGGAACTACAAACCCCGTTTCCATATGAGTTGGGAAATTGTGTTACATGTAAATACAAACGGAATAAAATTATTTGCAAATCATTTTCAACCCATATTCAGTTGGATGCACTACAAAGACAAGATATTTGATGTTCGAAGTCATTAACTTATTTTTTTTTTTTTGCAAATAATAATTAACTTATAATTTCATGGCTGCAACACGTGCCAAAGTAGTTGGGAAAGGGCATGTTCACCACTGTGTTACATCACCATTTCTTTTAACAACACTCAATAAACGTTTGGGAACTGAGGAAACTAATTTTTTAAGCTTTGAAAGTGGAATTCTTTCCCATTCTTGTTTTATGTAGAGCTTCAGTCGTTCCAACAGTCCGGGGTCCCCGCTGTCGTATTTTACGCTTCATAATGCGCCACACATTTTCGATGCGAGACAGGTCTGGATTGCGGGCGGGCCGGGAAAGTACCCACACTCTTTTTTTTTTTTTTTTTTTACAAAGCCACGCTGTTGTAACACGTGCTGAATGTGGCTTGGCATTGTCTTGCTGAAATAAGCAGGGGCGTCCATGAAAAATCATATGTTGTTCCAATACCTGTATGTACCTTTCAGCATTAATGGTGCCTTCACAGATGTGTAAATTACCCATGCCTGGGGCACTAATGCACCCCCATACCATCATTAGACAACATTCACACTCACATGAAACTATTTCGATGGTGGAAATATGCGACTGGCAGCCATTCTAAGTCCTCAAAACATCCATTAAAACAGTGCACAAAAATAGAAATGTAACCACTTTCCACCTTGAAATTGAGTTACATAAACAAATTAAACAGTTTTCTTACAGACTTCTCTTTTCCAAGGCTTGTAAGAGCTAACACAACTTGTCTACTTTTCAATTGTCTCATGAACTGAACTGACATCGTCAACCCGAAAATGCCCAAACAAATGAAGCGTAGTGTTTTCATATCGCCACAAGGTGTCAGTAAGAGTCTGCAATCAAATGGGCATAACAGCGCCATCTTTTGGACATGTACACTCAATCTAGGTGCTGGGGGGTGAACGTGTACAGCAGGGGTCTCAAGCTGTCCCCCGAGACGATATTTTATTAATTAATATGAATGTTTATTGTTTGTGCGATGAGCTTTAAGCACACCTGTGAAGTTTAAACCATTTCAGCTGACGACCTCGTGAAGCTCATTGAGAGAATGCCAAGAGTGTGCAAAGCAGTAATCAGAGCAACGGGTGGCTATTTTGAAGAAACGAGAATATAAAACCTGTTTTCAGTTATTTCACCTTTTTTTGTTAAGTACTACATGTTCATAGTTTTGATCCACGGTCCGTAATATCAACAGGTTCAGAGAATCTGGAGAAATCACTGCACGTAAGCGATGGTATTACGGACCTTTGATCCCTCAGGCGTTACCGCATCAAAAAGCGATATCCGTGTGTAAAGGATATCACCACACTATAGAAAACTACTGTCAGTACCTACAGTTGGTCGCTACATCTGTAAGTGCACGTTAAGACTCTACTATGCAAAGCCAAAGCCATTTATCAACAACACCTTCAGTGACAATCTACTGTGTAAATAGTCATGAAAATAAAGAAATTGCATTGAATGAGAAGGTGTGTCCAAACTTTTTTGACCTGTATTCTGATTAGCGTGACCATTTTTGGATTATTGTGGGTGGGGTAGCGGGAGGACACATAGAGGGAACTTTTCTGCAGACAATCTACATCAGGGGTCGGCAACCTAAAATGTTGAAAGAGCCATATTGGACCAAAAATACAAAAACAAATCCGTCTGGAGCCGCAAAAAATTAATAGCCATATTACATACAGTGTGTCATGAGATTTAAATTGAATTAAGAGGACTTAAAGGAAACTAAATGACCTCAAATATACCTACAAATGAGGCATAATGATGCTATATGTACATATAGCTTGCTTAAATAGCATGTTAGCATTGATTAGCTTGCAGTGACCAAATATGTCTGATTAGCACTCCAAACAAGTCAATAATATCAACAAAGCTCACCTTTGTGCATTCATGCACAACGTGAAATGTTTGGTGGACAAAATGAGACAGGAAAAGAAGTGGCATAAAACACTACTAGAAAGTCGTAGAAAGTTATAGATGTAAACAAATTACGGTGAGTTCAAGGACCGTCCAAATTAGTAGGACAAAACGGCGCTCACCAAATACTCAAATCAGTGAAGCATGGTAAATGTAAATAGTGTGCTTTATAACAATTAGGGAGGTTCTTGTCATGTTTGTCCTCCTTTAGCGCCGCCCTAGGGGCTCTCTGGAGCTTTTTCAAAAATATATGAAAGTGTAAAAAAGATGAAGGGAAAAAAAAAAATTTTCTGTTTGAATATGGTTTCTGGAGGAGGGCAAAAACACAAAGCATCCTAATTGTTATAAAGCAAACTGTTTATATTAAACATGCTTTATTGATTTGAGTATTTGGTCAGCGCCGTTTTGTCCTACTAATTTTGGCAGTCCTTGAACTCATCGTAGTTTAACATCAGCCTTGTCCAAAGTACGGTCTGAGGGCCATTTGTGGCCCCCAGCTAGTTTGTTAATGTTAAAAAATACTATAATAAAAATTTAAAGCGTAAAAAAGTGTAATAAAAGAGTAAACAGTGACATGTAACAAGAAAAAAGTTGCAGTGTAGACACTAATAACACAAAGCTGCCATGCGGACTGTTTTTGACCTGCTGAAGGCGCCAATTACTTCACTGGAACAATTTCACTTTTAAATATTTTGTGGGCATAATATTGCATATTTTGTGCGAAACAAAGTTTTCTTTCACAAAAAGGGCATTAAACAAACAAAAAAGTATGAACAAAATTATAAAATCTTATAATCAAGAGATCTAAAAAATATATAAAATATACTTTTGGCTTATTTTCAGCACTTATTCTTTTTTTATTGTTATGAATTATTGACCTAATTAGGGTGCTAATTACTTCACGTCAAATATTCCACTTTGAAAGGTTTTGGGGGAAAATGTTGCATAGTTTGTGTGTTTGCCATATAAATAAGGGTTTTGACATAAAGGCCATAAACATAAAAAACTAAATTTAAAAATATGTAATAACGACGGACAGACCTGAAGTTGATCTCGAGATTTAAGCGTTAAATGAAAAAAAATAATAATTTAGGACTTATGTCTAACATTTTTATGACTGAGACCCTTCACATTTTTGGTCCAATATGGCTCTTTCAACATTTTGGGTTGCCGATCCCTATCCTACAGAAACCATATTAAAACAAACAAAAAAATATTTTTAATATTTTTTTCCCCCTCATCTTTTTTCCATTTTTCATACATTTTTGAAAAAGCTCAAGAGAGCCACTAGGGCGGCGCTAAAGAGCCACATGTTGCAGACCCCCAATCTACGTCATGTTACATTTCTAATGAGAAGACTGTGTAAAAGTATGCACTGCATGGTTTTATAAATCAACCTTTTTTTTTATTTACATTATTAGTTTTGTTTCATGTTCAGTTCCACGCACAGTTTTGCAAATGGAACCTTACTTTACCCACTCTTGATATATTTTAGCGCCTATTAAAAGTGCATGAAGCTGCCAGTGATTTAAAGCAAAGCTACACAGAGTGTGGCCTCAGCTGAAGGTGTACTTGAGAACCGAGCGCCCAGAAGAAGAAAAAAAAAAAAAACATAATACAAGGGATCCTGTGAAGACAGCCTATAAAAAAAAAAAATCACCCGGAGCCAAATCATGATGCTCTGCCAGCTATTGAATCGTCACCTCGTGTGTTAGCATGAATGAAGCCCTTAAAGGTCTCGGTTTTCAGTCAATAAACAGCGGGATCGGACGCGTGGTTCAGCGGGAGTTGAACATGTGGGACCAGTAACTCGCACACATTCCGCCTACGGTCGCTTTTATCAGGATGTATACATTAAAGTCACTATTCAGCTCCACAAATCAAATCGCTTACGCTTGGTAACGGAACACTAAGCAAATAAGGTTTCACCCCCAAAAATACAGTAGCAATCAGAGTGTTTTGACATTCACATTTTTAGACTGAATGCCGTTTCATAATACTTGTATTTTGACATCCATGCAGCCGGGCGGGATGATGGCTCCTGCTGGCGGACTGTCTGAGGCTATTGATGGCATCTAAGTGCCAGCTTCATCTGCGAGTCGAGGTCCATTTGGTCTGGTGAGTGATCATCGTATTTCATGGCTGCCCCTGAATGTGTCTTTTTTTGTTTTTTTTGAGTCACCAAATGATTCATGAGCGTGGCACACGCTGCTGCTCACTGCTCCCCTCACCTCCCAGGGGGTGAACATGGGGATGGGTCAAATGCAGAGGACAAATTTCACCACACCTAATGTGTGGTGAAATTGGGACTTTAAAGGGGAACATTATCACAATTTCAGAAGGGTTAAAACCAATAAATATCATTTCCCAGTGGCTTATTTTATTTTTCAAAATTTTAGTCAGAATTTTGACCGTCCCGGTATGTCCCTAAAAAAAAAAAAAGCTTTAAAGTGCTTGATTTTCGCTATTTGCCTAAGCCACTGTCCATTTCCCTGTGACGTCACATAGCGATTCCAATACAA
The DNA here is from genome assembly GCF_033978795.1 of Nerophis ophidion. Taxonomy (NCBI): domain Eukaryota; kingdom Metazoa; phylum Chordata; class Actinopteri; order Syngnathiformes; family Syngnathidae; genus Nerophis; species Nerophis ophidion. Next base: position 32,278,956 of record NC_084634.1, read on the forward strand.
ACAACGGCGAATAGCACAGCAAGATATAGCGACATTAGCTCGGATTCAGACTCGGATTTCAGCGGCTTCAAGGGGAACATTATCACAATTTCAAACGGTTTAAAAACAATGAGAATCGGTTCCCAGTGGCTTGTTGTATTTTTTGAAGTTTTTTTTGAAAATTTTACCGGTCCCCAAATATCCCTAAAAAAAAAGCTTTGAAGTACTTGATTTTCGCTATTTCCCTGTGACGTCATACAGTGCTGCCAATACAAACAAACAACGGCGAATACCACAGCAAGATATAGCGACATTAGCTCGGATTCAGACTCTGATTTCAGCGGCTTAAGCGATTCAACAGATTACGCATGTATTGAAACGGATGGTTGGAGTATTAAAGTGTTGAAGAAGAAATTGAAGCGAATAGCTATTGACGCTATTCATAGCCAGAGCATGGCCGAATAGCTGCGTTAGCATCGCCGGTAAAATGTGCGGACCAAACGATCAGGACTTTCGCATCTCGTGACACTGGAGCAACTTAAATCCTTCAATTGGTGTTTTTTTCGCATTAAATGTGGGTGGAAGGAAACGTAATATAGTTGCAAATGCATCTGCAGGTTATCCATACATCTCTGTGCCATGTCTGCTTTAGCACCGCCGGTAAATAGCATGTTAGCATCGATTAGCGATTAGCTGGCAGTCACGCCGCGACAAATTATGTATGATTAGCACATAAGTCAACAACATCAACAAAACTCACCTTTGTGATTTCGTTTGATTTATCGTTGCAAATGCATCCATATATCTCTGTGCCATGTCTGTCATCTTCGGTAAAATGTGGAGACACTCTGGCACATTCAATGGGGGTCTGGTAGCAGACACTTTCGCATCTTCGGGCCAGTGGTGCAACTTGAATCCCTCCCTGTTAGTGTTGTTACACCCTCCGACAACACACCGACGAGGCATGATGTCTCCAAGGTTCCAAAAAATAGTTGAAAAATTAGAAAATAACAGCGTTAAGACCCGGTGTTTGTAATGTGTTAAAAATGAAAATGGCGGCTGTATAACCTCGGAGACGTCACGTTCTGATGTCATCGCAAAAAGAGCAATAAACAGAAAGGCGTTTAATTCGCCAAAATTCACCCATTTAAAATTCGGAAATCGGTTAAAAAAATATATGGTCTTTTTTCTGCAACATCAAGGTATATATTGACGCTTACATAGGTCTGGTGATAATGTTCCCCTTTACGCGATTCAACAGATTATGCATGTATTGAAACAGATGGTTGGAGTACGGAGGCAGATAGCGAAAACGAAATTGAAGAAAAAACTGAAGCTATTGAGCGAATAGCTATTGACGCTATTCGGCCATGCATGTCTGCCTTAGCATCGCCGGTAAAATGTGCAGACCAACCGATCAGGACTTTCGCATTGACACTGGAGCAACTTAATTCTGTCGATTGGTAAGTGTTTGTTTCGCATAAAATGTGGGTGGAAGGAAACGCTGGATGTAGCCTAAATAGCATGTTAGCATTGTTTAGCTGGCAGTCATGCCGCGACCAAATATGTCTGATTATCACATAAGTCAATAAAATCAACAACACTCACCTTTGTGATTTTGTTGACTTTATCGTTGGGAATGCATCTGCTTTGAGTGTCGCAGGATATCCAGACATTCTTGCCATCTCTGTGCCATATCTGTCGTAGCATTGCCGGTAAAAAACAAACGAGGGACTTTCGCATCTCTTGACACTGGAGCAACTTAAATCCGTCGACTGGTATGTGTTTGTTTGGCATTAAATGTGGATGGAGGGAAAGGCTGGATGTAAATATAGCTACAAATGAGGCACAATGCTGCAATATGTACACAGCTAGCCTAAATGGCATGTTAGCATCGATTTGCATGCCGTGCTAATCGATGCACATTCGAAGTAAATCAACTTGAATCCGTCCCTGATCGTGTTGTTACACCCTCCGACAACACACCGACGAGGCATAATGTTTCCAAAGTATCGGAAAATAGTCGAAAATAACGGAAAATAATAGAGCTGATTTGACTCGATGCGTGTGATGTGGTAGGGAAAAATGGGGTTGAGTACCGATGTGACGTCACGTTCTGACGTCGTCGCTCAGAAAGGGATAAACAGAAACGCGTTTAATTCGCCAAAATTCACCCATTTAGAGTTCGGAAATCGGTTGAAAAAATACATGGTCTTTTTTTCTGCAACATCAAGGTAAATATTGACGCTTACACAGGTCTGGTGATAATGTTCCCCTTTAACTTGAATTTAAAGGCCTACTGAAATGAGATTTTCTTATTTTAACGGGGAAAGCAGGTCCATTCTATGTGTCATACTTGATCATTTCGCGACATTGCCATATTTTTGCTGAAAGGATTTAGTAGAGAACATCGACGATAAAGTTCGCAACTTTTGGCCGCTAACAGAAAAGCCCTGCCTTTACCGGAAGTCGCAAACGATGACGTCACCCGTTGAGGGCTCCTCTTATCCTCACATTGTTTTTAATGAGAGCCTCCAACAAAAAGAGCTATTCGGACCGAGAAAACGACAATTTCCCCATTAATTTGAGCGAGGATGAAAGATTTGTGTTTGAGGATATTGATAGCAAAGGGCTAGACGATTGCATTGGGACAGATTCAGATGTTTTTAGACACATTTACTAGGATAATTCTGGGAAATCCCTTATCTTTCCATTGTGTTGCTAGTGTTTTAGTGAGTTTAATAGTACCTGATAGTCGAAAAGGGTGTATCCACGGGTGTCTTGAGGCCAGTGTCTGAGGGAAATCGACGGCAGCTGTATGGACGGCACAAGCTCAGCTGATTTCCGATAAGTGGCGACTTTTTACCACAATTTTCTCACCGAAAACCACCGGTTGACAAGTGGTCGGGATTCATGTTCGCTTAACCGCTCTGATCCAGAGTAAAGCTTCAGATCCGGGAATTTTAAACAAGGAAATTCAGTGTGTTTGTGTGGCTAAAGGCTAAAGCTTCCCACCTCCATCTTTCTACTTTGACTGCTCCATTATTAATTGAACAAATTGCAAAAAATTCAGCAACACAGGTGTCCAAAATACTGTGTAATTGCACGATGAAAAGAGACAACTTTTAGCCGTAAGTGGTGCTGGGCCAACCAATAACGTCACAAACACGCGTCATCATTCCGCGACGTTTTCAACAGGAAACTCCGCGGGAAATTGAAAATTGTAATTTAGTAAACTAAAAAGGCCGTATTGGCATGTGTTGCAATGTTAATATTTCACCATTGATATATAAACTATCAGACTGCGTGGTCGGTAGTAGTGGCTTTCAGTAGGCTTTTAACTAACTTTGTTGTTGTCACACTCATATTTCATCACCAGAGGGAGCTGTCTTTCAAACTGTGGTGAGGCTATTTACAGAGTCAGGATCCGTACTCCCCTAAAATAAGACTGCTGAACTCAAGGTCAGAGGATTTTTTTGTTTTTCACGTCTAATAGTACATTTTCAGCTCCTCAGTATTGCCTGATACACTTTAATATTGTTACATTTAAGAAGTGTGTGGGAAACCTACACTTAAGATTATTAGTGAGCCAACTCCTTGTTATATTTTGGCAATTCCTGTTGGAGTTGGTTGTCCCATAGTTAGCAAGTAGGAATTGGGAATACGGTATAAAATCTACGTCTTGATATGTATAAAAAATATATACAATACAGCCCAAAAGTTTGGACACAGCTTCTCCTCATTCAATGTGTTTTCTTTATTTCCATGACTATTTACATTGTAGATTGTCACTGAAGGCATGAAAGCTTCGAATGAACACATGCGGAGTTATGTACTTAACAAAAAAAAGGTGAAATGACTGAAAACATGTTTCGTATTCTAGTTTCTTCAAAATAGCCACCCTTTGCTCTGATTACTGCTTTGCACACTCTTGGCATTCTCTCCATGAGCTTCAAGAGGTAGTCACCTGAAATGGTTTTCACTTAAATTTGTGCTTGAGCTCACCATCACAATGATTGTGAATGATAGGCAAAATTTTAAAAAAACAAACAAAGTGCAGTTCCCCTTTAAGGACACTAAAAGGAATGAATATGTATATATATGTATATGTATATGTATATATATATAAATATATATATACATACTGTACATTTTTTTTCCAAATATTTTTATTGAATTTTGCAGACAAAACAGTATAATTAATCTTGGCAACAGCAAGTTGAGGTATCTCCACATTTTACAATATGTAACATAATATTACCCACCCCTTACAATACCCACCCACTAGGAATGAATATTTCTGAAAGATGTTTTAATGTTGATCAATCTACAAAACCCAAAACCAGCCAAGTTGGCACGTGGTGTAAATGGTAAATACAAACAGAATACAATGATTTGCAAATCATTTTCAACCTATTTTCAATGAAATAGACTGCAAAGACAAGATATATAACATTCAAACTGAAAAACTTCTTTAGTTTTTGCAAATATCAGCTCATTTGGAATTTGATGCCTGCAACATGTTCCAAAAAAGCTGGCATAAGTGGCAAAAAATACTGAGAAAGTTGAGGAATGCTCATTAAACACCTATTCGGAACATCCCACACTTGGGAACAGGTGGGTGCCATGATTGGGTATAAAAGCAGCTTAGCAGCTTCCATGATATGCTCAGTCATTCACAAACAAGGATGGGCGAGGGTCACCACTTTGTGACTTGTCCAGGGTGTACCCCGCCTTCCGCCCGATTGTAGCTGAGATAGGCGCCAGCACCCCCCGCGACCCCGAAAGGGAATAAGCGGTAGAAAATGGATGGATGGATGGATGTATTCTGTTTTTATTTACAAATTACACAACGTGCCAACTTTACTGGTTTTGGGTTTCGTACTATTAAAATATGACCGTGACAACCAACACCGTTCTCCCGTACACATTGCACGGCGTATATTAGCCCACATTTAACCCACTCACTCACACTCACACTCACACACTTAGCGCTCATCTTTCTCCCGCCTCGGTGTCCAAGGGGCATGTGGCAGGAGCTGGGCAGGAGATAAGAGGAATGTGTCAGCGTGACGTACTGAACAAGCCCATCTTTCATTCCTCCCTTTCTTCTCTCCTTGTTTCCCTCCTGTTGCCCTCTATCATCCCGCTTCCTCACCTCTTCCTTCTCGCTGACGGCTGGGCGCGATTAGGAGCGAGGGGCGGGGGGATGAGAAGGGGCGCTTACTTTTGCGGGTGACGATGAAGAGGAAGGAAAGTCAGGCAATGGGCTTCAGATGGTCTCTTCTGGAATGAGAGGCTCCCAAGGAGTGGAAGCAGAATAAAGGGAGCCTCTTTCTTCTTGGCGAGGGCACTTCAGAGGCGTGCGCTTCCCCCTGCTCACTTCTGCGGAGAGAAAAGTGGTTTCCGCCCAACTCTGCTTCCATTTATCGTTGGCTTCCTCTACATGCGCTCACACATTTGTACGGCACATGCCCCGCAGGCGCTTTGATTCCTGATTGCTTTGGTTTCTGCGGCGGCGTGATCATGTTGCCATTCTAACTTAAAACCACAAATACTTACACCGAAATCATACTACAGTCATTGGCTTCATAACCACTTAATACTATTGGGGGTGCACCGGTTCCTCGAGTAATTTGAACTTGAAGGTTCCAGGTTTGGTTCCAGCTTCCACCATCCCAGTCGCGGGTGTGTCCTTGGGCAAGACAATTCACCCACCTTGCTCCCATCAATGAATCAATCAATCAATGTTTACTTTTAAAGCCCTAAATCACTAGTGTCTCAAAGGGCTGCACAAACCACAACACAAACCTTGGTAGGCCCACATAAGGGCAAGGAAAACTCAGCGGAGCAAGCAGGAAACCATCCCAAGCGGAGGTGGATCAGCAGCGCAGGGATGTCCCAAGCCAATACACAGGCGAGCGGTCCATCTTGGGTCCCGACTCTGGACGAGCGGTTCGTCCTGGGTCCCGACTCTGGACAGCCAGTACGTCATCCATGGCCACCGGATCGGACCGGACCCCCTCCACAAGGGAGAGTGGGACATAGGAGGAAAAGAAAAGAAACGGCAGATCAACTGGTCTAAAGAGGGGGAGTCTATTTACAGGCTAGAGTATACAAATGAGTTTCCTGCTTGCTTCTTTGTTTTGTCTTGTCTTAACTTTCTTGTTGCCTCGTTTTGCACTGCTCTCCAAATCTAAAAATTGGAACTATTTGTGCAAATATATTTTATTAGATTTTACAGTTAAAATGACAAACAGTCACATCCACTCATACACACACACATACACACTTGAGGAGAGAGGTGCACATGAACTTTAACAACTCAAGGTTTACAGTACAGACATTATTAGAAAATATACCCATATATTGTATATATATATACATACACACACACATATATATATCCATACATATATATATATATACATATATATCCATCCATCCCGCTGCGGCTCACGATCAGCAGGCTATCGAGATCACAGCAAAATAGATGAACATACCTCGGCATCAAGGATCCTCCGGAAGTGTTCACAAGATCACCTCCCGAGGGCCTGTCCACCGTACACACTTAGAGGGAAAAAAAAGGAAAAGTTACAGGGCTTGATCAATACAAAACAATAATCACAAAAAAAAAAAAAAACTGAACAAAAAAGCAAGTAAACCATGACAAAACCATATCAGAAGTGACACAAGAAAAACAAATGTAGTGTTGAATCAGTACAAAAGATAATAACAATAACAATTAAAAATAAAAAAGGAATACAACTACAAAAAAATGGCAGTTTAGTTTTCCTTTAAATGTCTATAAGTTATGCTTCAATATATGTCAGTAAAGGTTTCCAGGTTAATTCCCATTTATTCATATTTGTAGAGTTTATAAATCTTATTTTTTCAAGAGTCATTACATTCACAAGTTCATTTAACCAGTTCCTGAAGTTGGGTGCAGATAGAGTATTCCAGTCTCTGAGAATGAGTCTTTTGGCCAAAACCGTCCCAAGCAGCAACACAGTTCTAATATGTTTTGGAAGCTTTTGTGTTTCTGAAGACCACCCAAATAAGATCATATCCCTATCAGGGACAATTTTTCTCTGATATACCCCCGAGTAAAAAAAGAAAATGCTGGACCAAAATGATTGAATAATTGGACATCCCCAAAACGAGTGAGACAATGATCCTTCAGCAGATTTACATTTATCACAAAGTGGAGATGTATCCGGATAAAATGTGTGTAATAAAACTTTAGAATAGTAAAAACGATGAATCACTTTAAACTGTATGAGCCTATGTCTGCTGTTAATTGAGCACTTGTGAATTTGAGAGAGTGTCTGTTCCCATTGCTGATTGGGTATTGTTGTTCTTAGTTCCTGTTCCCATGCTCTTTTAACACTGTCTGCTGATGTCATGGACATAATGAAGCAGCTGACAAATTTAGCGATAAACTTTTTACTTGTGGGTGGTAAATTTAATAGTTCTAAAAGAGGATGTTTTTCATTTACCAGCTGAGACTTTGAAATGTTTTCTTTAATAAATGTTTTTACCTGCAAATAGCAAAACCAACTGAATTGGGACAAATTGAATTTGATTCGCAATTGCTCAAATGACACAAGACTGTCCTCGACATAAATGTCTTTTATGCATTTAATTCCATTTGAGTACCAGTCCAAAAATGTTTTATCTGTTATCGATGGAATAAATGCATGATTGTGATATATTGGTGAATACATAGTTACATTGGAAATATTCAATTGTTTTTTAATTTGAGAAAGAATTTTGATAGAATTTCGTACTACAACACTATGACTTATTGATTTAATTGAAGAGACTGGTTTAGTAAAAAGTAACGATAGCAATGATGTATAAGGTTTCACTAATGACTGCAGTTCCAATTTCAGCCATAAGGGAGCAGAATTAAGAGATTCATTATTTGGGGACCCCATCTTCCAATAGGTCAATGCGTTCAGATTTGATGCCCAATAATAATTTTTGAACATTGGAAGACCCAGTCCCCCTTCCTCTGTAGATCTAAATAAGTGCTTTTTGGATATTCTGCGTTTTTTACATCCCCGACCTGATCTGGATGAAAAATTTCTGTTATGTGGTTGCTTAACCTTGTTGCGAGTACCTTAGTTAGAATCTTATGGTCTAAATTGAGCAGGGAGATAGGTCTATAATTGGCTGGATCAAGTGGATTTTTTCCCTTTTTTGGTATTATACATATATGGGCTTCATACAAAGAACTTGGAAGTTTGTTGTTCACAAAAGAATCATTTAACATTCTAAGTATTATAGGGGATAGTATTTCACTGAAAGCTTGATAAAACTCCGCACCAAATCCATCTGGACCAGGACTTTTATTCAAGGAGAAAGATTTCAGTGCTTTTTGCAGTTCTTCAGTTGAAATAGTGTTGTCTAAAGAATTCTGATTATTTGGACTCAGTTGAGGTAAGTTTAATGAGGTAAAAAAATCATTTAAATCATTAACCGATATAGCTGAATTAGATTTATATAATTCTGAATAAAAGTCTTTGAAGACATTATTGATGTCCTTTAAATCTGTACATGTTTCACCTGTTTTTGAGCATATTTTGTGAATAGCAGCTTTGGCTTGATCTCCTTTGAGCTGTCTAGATAGAAGTTTTTGTGGTTTATCGGATATTTCAAAATGTTTTTGTTTATTTTTCAGCAGGAGTTTAGATACTTCCCCATGAAGAAGAGAGTTGTATTCATTTTTCAGTTTCAGCATCTTATTGTAATCAGACTGCAAAAGAGAATTTATATGAATTTTTTCCATTTCTTTAATTTCTTTTTCTAATTCTCTCTGCCTTTTTCTTGTTTCTCTTTGTTTTGAGATTTCAAATGAAATGATATATCCTCTCACAGTAGCTTTAAGAGCTTCCCACAATGTGGAGTCTGAGACCTCTCCGTTATCATTCACCTCAATAAAATCTTGGATAATCTTGTTTATATACTCTTTAAAATCTTCAGATAATAATAGTTGTGGATTAAATCTCCATTTTTGTTTGATTTTAAGGAGATCAATTTGAATCTGCAAACTCACAGGACTGTGATCTGAGATTATTCTACTATGGTACTCAGGATTACTGACATTGGAGAGGGAAGAGCCTTCCACTAAAAAGTAATCAATTCTCGTGTAGGAATTGTGTACAGTAGAGTAAAATGAATACTCCCTTTTCTTAGGGTGTTTTACTCTCCATATGTCTATGATATTTCTTGATCTCATAAGATTATTAATAGTTTTAGTTGAGTTAGCAATTACATGAGATTTAGTTGACAATCTATCTAAAGTGGGGTCCAAAAGGCAGTTAAAATCACCACCAATGTAGATATGAGAGGAGCTATCATCAGGAAGTAGACCAAAGACTCGATGATAAAAGTTTGAGTCATCAGTGTTTGGTCCATAGATATTCAAAAAAGTTACTGGATAGGATGTAATATGACCATTCAATAAAATAAATCTCCCATTAGGGTCAATTATTTTTGATGTAAGTATGAAAGGCACATTTTTATGAAATAAAATAGCTACACCTCTAGCTTGTGAAGTAAAGGGTGCGTGATAAACCTGAGATATCCAGCTTGTTTTAAGTTTGTGTTGGTTGTCTTTACAGAGATGTGTTTCTTGTAAGAATACAACATCTGCTTTTAATGAATTTAAATGTGAAAAAACCTTCCCTGCTTTAATATTTTTGGCTAAGCCCCTAACATTCCATGAAACTAGTGTGATTTTTTTCTTACAAGTTGACATTATGGTGTTTTATGTTTTTTTTTTTTTTGTCCTTACATGAAAAAAAAACCTTAGTAATTAGTAAGTTGAAATATGATTGTACATCTCTTTCCTCCACATTCATGCTCAGATTCACACATACACAACACTCACACCCCATTGTTCCCCCCTCCCTCGGTTCCCATCGTGTGTAGTTCAATGTTTTGGAGTGAAATCTCCATTGTGGTGATGTCCATAAGATGTCGTTTTGGACGATTCCCCAGTCCATGAGTCCCCCACCCCCATCTTCAGGCGCAGGGCACATGCTCGTAGCTGCGTTCATTGCCCCAAGCAATTAGTAGCTCGGCAGTGAAGTGTTTTTTTTTTTTTTTCCTGCGACCTCCGGTGAAATAAACCTCAGTGAAAAAGTGTATTTCTGCTTTTATACTTATCATAAGCCTTGTGTGGTAGAGCCATTATTGATAATTAGTCACTCAAATGTTTTATAATAAAGGTCTTAGTGTCTGCAGGAGAGGTAAACACCTTTACCTGGTCGTTGTACTCTACATGCAGGCGAGCTGGAAAACGCAGCATAAACTTGATTTCCTTCTCCCGCAGCATGTTCATTGCCTCTCGAAAGGCCCGTCTTTGCGCTGTCACTTCGGCAGTGTAGTCTGGAAACAGGAACACGCGCAGGCCGTTGTAGATCAGCTCCTGGCCGCGGCTCAGTCGAAGAAGTAGCTCCTTATCCTGGTAGAAGTGTATTCTTGCGATGATGCTCCTGGGTCCCTTGCCGTTACCATGGCGAGCGAGCGGGACACGGTGCGCGCGGTCCACCACCACTGGCTTGGAGAAGTTACTCGCTCCAAACAACTTTGGTATCAGGTCCGCAACGAAATCCGTAAGTCTTCCCTTTTCTTCTTGCTCTGGTATCCCGACTATTTTTATATTATTCCGTCTTGAGCGCCCTTCCAATTCGTCTATTTTAGCTACCAATTGTTCGTTCCTCTTCTGCGTTTGAACCAATTTTTGTTCGAGCGCTTCAATGCGGTGCTCGTGTTCAGAACCTTGCTGCTCCATGTCCTGCACTCGGTTGGTCAGTGCCGACTGCTTGCTTGAAAGAGCCTCAAGCTTTTCCTCAAGCATGTCAAAACGTTTGTTTATAGACTCGAGTATCTTATCCAGCATCTTCTCCAGAGTTGATGACGCCATCTCAGCGCTAGCCTCAGGCTCGTTTACGGCCACAGGTGACTCTGATTGCTTCCCTCTTCGTGTCTTGGGCATAATCGTTGTTATCTATTTCTTAATAGGGTCGAATTTACCCAGAGGGATATGCATGCATATAATTGACCAACGTTGTCAGTTTAAAAAAAAAAAAAAAAAGCAGAATTAAGATTAAATCTTATAGTTTTCACCGGAGTAACTGCAGAGGCAAACTACTGCATGTGCATCTTAGCCACGCCCCGGAAGTCAATTGGAACTATTTAACTGGTCTCAACAAAATTGACAAGATTTTGGGTTTGGAGTAACCTGCTGTCGTGACGAAGCGGTTGTTGCTGGACACACGACGGACTCTTGGGAGAAGAAGGAGGGCCGCGTGCCTGGCGACCCTTTTCTGTCGAGGACGTGAAGATATCCAGCTATTCGGAATTATGACAACAAGACATCTGCTGATTGGAGTAAGCGTTGCTCTGGTTTTGTCGACAAATTGGAAGTTGCTGGCAGTCTTCAAAGTACCCCAAAGCTGCCACAAAAGATTGGAGGATGCGGAAAGAACTGTGGATTACATCGGACTGTCTACCCCGCAGTTTTTGAGGACCAGTCATAGACAATTTAGGGTGAAAAGCAAATTTTATTTTTACCTGCATACAAATCATTCTAACTTGGATTGTTTCCCTGGCTTCGAGACTCTCCCGAAGGACACTGCAGCGAAGACACAACAAACTCCCTTCTTGTCTCTCATGGACGCACACCTGTTGTTGTTGACTTTGGACTAGCGACTGCATAATACATCAAACCCGCGGAACAGACACACTACGGGCTCTCACACACACACACACACACACACACACACACACATCCACAAAAAAATATACGCCACACATACACACCCCATCCCCCCTCAACCCAACGCCCTCAACGCAAATCCCGTAGGGGTGATGAATGGATGGTCAGCGCCTGAGAGCTGCGGCCTACCACCATGACCTTGAACTACCTTCCCTCTGTTGCTAGATATCTCGAGATGTATTTTTGTAATATGTATATGTGTTTTGCTATGGAGGTTTTTTCCCACTCCAGACTGGGCCCCCTTAGGAGCCCAGTCTGGATTGTATTTTTTTACTCATCCTTCCCCAGCGTTTACCATTTTCCCATCTTTTACGGGGCGCCTTATGGCGACCCATCAGCGTTTTTGTTCTGTAACTCTGTACACTGTTTGTTTGTCTAATCTTGAACAGGTTTGTGCTGAAGACAAAGTTTCAGTGTACTTGTTGCAATGAAAATAAAAACCTATCCTAGAATGAATGTGGAGTGAATGAATGTTGGGTTCTCAGTTTTCTGTGACGTGCTTTGGGCGTCCAACAAAACCTGTACATACGAAAAATATTATTAATAAAGCTAAAAGGACGATATTGTGACAATCTGTCACTTCAATCAATCATCCATCCATTTTCTACCGCTTATTCCCTTTGGGGTCACGGGGGGCGCTGGTGCCTTGATTGATTGATTGATTGATTGATTGATTGATTGATTGAAGGGCTTCACGGTGGCAGAGGGGTTAGTGCGTCTGCCTCACAATACGAAGGTCCTGAGTAGTCTGGGGTTCAATCCCGGGCTCGGGATCTTTCTGTTTGGAGTTTGCATGTCCTCCCCGTGAATGCGTGGGTTCCCTCCGGGTACTCCGGCTTCCTCCCACCTCCAAAGACATGCACCTGGGGATAGGTTGATTGGCAACACTAAATTGGCCCTAGTGTGTGAATGTGAGTGTGAATGTTGTCTGTCTATCTGTGTTGGCCCTGTGATGAGGTGGCGACTTGTCCAGGGTGTACACCGCCTTCCGCCCAATTGTAGATTTATATGAAAAAACATTACATCAATCAATCAATGTTTATTTGCATAGCCCCTAAATCAAAAGTGTCTCAAAGGGCTGTACAAGCCACAACCTCTGCGGTACAGAGCCCACATAAGGGCAAGGAAAAACTCACCCCAGTGGGACGTCGGTGACAGTGACTATGAGAAAGCTTGGAGAGGACGGCATATGTGGGCAACCAACCTCCCACCCCCCCAGGGGAGACCGAAAGCAATGGATGTCGAGCGAGTCTAACATGAAACATGATATTGTGAAAGTCCAGTCCATAGTGGATCCAACATAACAGTAAGAATCAAGTCCATGGTGGATCTGATATAGTAGCGAAAGTACCATCCATAGTGGAGCCAGCATGAGACCATCCCAAGCGGAGACGGATCAGCAGCGCAGAGATCCTGGGTCCCGGCTCTGGACAGCCAGCACTTCATCCATGGCCACCGGACCTGTCCCCCCCGCCAACCCTCCACAAGGGAGAGGGGGGCAGAGGAGGAAAAAGAAAAGGAACGGCAGATCAACTGGTCTAAAAAGGGGGTCTATTTAAAGGTTAGAGTATACAAATGAGTTTTAAGATGGGACTTAAATGCTTCTACTGAGGTAGCATCTCAAACTGTTACCGGGAGGGCATTCCAGAGTACTGGAATAGAAAACGGTCTATAGCCCGTACTTTTTTTTGGCTCTGGGAATCACTAATAAGCCGGAGTTCTCTGAACACAGATTTCTTGGCGGAACATATGGTACAATACAATCAGCAAGATAGGATGGAGCTAGACCGTGTAGTATTTTACACGTAAGTAGTAAAACCTTAAAGTCACATCTTAAGTGCACAGGAAGCCAGTGCAGGTGAGCCAGTACAGGCGTAATGTGATCAAACTTTCTTGTTCTTGTCAAAAGTCTAGCAGCCGCATTTTGTACCAACTGTAATCTTTTAATGCTAGACATGGGGAGACCCCGAAAATAATTAGTTACAGTAATCGAGGCGAGACGTAACAAACGCATGGATAATGACTTCACGTCTGGTTGTGTTTCCTTGGTTGGTGTTTGTTTTGCCATCGGCGCTCTTATTTTTATTCCCCTTACTGCATGTCTCCCTGAGCCCTCGTTTACCTCACCTGTCCCTGAATGGCAGCCTGGCACACCTGGTTGCTATTGCTGTTCAGGCTGCTATTTATGCCTGCCTAGCTTGGTCGTCAGGTCTTGAGGATTGATCACACAATTCCTGGAGGACATGAATGCCAGGTTTGTGCGGTCCCGGCCCTCGGTGGGCTAAATCCCTCTCCCTCCTGTGCTCCGCCCGGCTCGGCCACCGTACTCTGCTTTCCTGTCAGTGCTCTTATTTTTCTTCCTCTTCCTGATAGGCAACCTGGGACACCTGGTTGCAGTTGCCAATCGGTCAATCAATCAATCAATCAATGTTTACTTATATAGCCCTAAATCACTAGTGTCTCAAAGGGCTGCACAAACCACTACAACATCCTCGGTAGGCCCACATAAGGGCAAGGAAAACTCACACCCAGTGGGACGTCGGTGACAATAATGACTATGAGAACTTTAGAGAGGAGGAAAGCAATGGATGTCGAGCGGGTCTAACATGATACTGTGAAAGTTCAATCCACAATGGATCCTACACAGTCGCGAGAGTCCAGTCCAAAGCGGATCCAACACAGCAGCGAGAGTCCTGTTCACAGCGGAGCCAGCAGGAAACCATCACAAGCGGAGGCGGATCAGCAACGCAGAGATGTCCCCAGCCGATACACAGGCAAGCAGTACAGGGCCACCGGATCGGACCGGACCCCCTCCACAAGGGAGAGTGATCAATCAGGCTGCTATTTATGCCTGCCTCGCCTGAACTTGGACCCATAATTTTCCATTTTAAGGTTATCAATGCACCTGGCTTGTGTCAAAAGATGCCCACAACATCAAGGACCACCTCTCCAGCACAGGTCGAAGGCCAGGGAGTGTACAAACAGCTCTAAGATTTGACCCTGCATCCACATTTAGTGCATCGAGCAAGTATCCTTGCTATAAAACAGACTTGCCTCCCACAGAAACTAGAGCATAAAACAATTCACTCTCTCCTTCCACTCTACGGGAACCCATAGCAATCATTGTTTTGTCATCTGAAAGGCTACGACAATAGTTCACATAGGTCAATTGTAGATTGTCAACGTCACTGAGGGTGTTATGGGTATTGCCCATGCTATCCCTCTCACGTAGGTTCATTTAAATCAGCATTGCAGGGAAACGATGGTGGCATAGCTTCGGAATGGGGGGGACGTGGGCACTGATGTCTCATGTGAATGGGGGTTAAACAGTCGAGGCTCAATCTGTAGATCTTACAGTGTGCATGAGTTGAGTGGTCACTTGTGGTACATACTCGACCTGGGACTGCCACTGAACTTTGATACATTCGGGGTTGACCATTCTTCCTGGTCTATGATTGGTTGGAAGGAAGCGTTGCACACGGATATAACTTCATCAGACATTGGCACAACTTGTTGAGCATCAGGGTTGTTAGTTGGTCAATAGCAGTCGGCGCCAAAGTGACAGCAGAAAATGGTAGGGACAAAGAGGTGGATTGATGTGCGACAGCCACAAGACTATTAGACTCAGACTGACAGTAGGATAGGCCAGAGAAAGATTGAGGAACAGAGAGCAATAACTGCTGCAGTGCTAATGAGACAGCCTGTGGCAGAGAACAATCAGTTACCAGGCTTTGACTGTAAGCTGACAAGACCGTCATACATTAAGACTGGGCTGCTGTTTTTTCTAATATTTGTCATGTGAGCACCCAACTGCGGTCCATTGTTCAGGCACCCTTAGTTGAGATGAGGGTCAGGACAGTGATTGATGAACATGACAACCTCAGCAATGGGGTCCTCATCAGATCTGCTGCGCCTACAGAGATATTCATTAGCAGCATCAATAAACTTTTGTAAGACGGATCCAGTAGTCAATCAATCAATCAATGATTATTTATATAGCCCTAAATCACTAGTGTCTCTAAGGGCTGCACAAACCACAACACAAACCACAACGACATCCTTGGTAGAGCCCACATAAGAGTAAGGAAAACTCACACCCAGTGGGACGTCGGGGACAATGATGACTATAAGACACCTTGGAGAGGACCACATATGTGGGCAACCCCAACCCCCTCTAGGGGAATCGAAAGCAATGGATGTCGAGCGGGTCTAACATGATACTGTGAAAGTTCAATCCATAGTGGATCCAACACAATCGTCGGAGTCCAGTCCAAAGTGGATCCAACACAGTAGAGGGCGTCCCGTCCATAGTGGTACTGAGGGTTGTATTTCGGTTCTAACCTTTTGGACTTTGAGTTATTGACAAATTCAGTTCAGGTTTATCATGATGTGATCAATCTGGTTTTTGCCGATCATTCTGTGATATTCAAGTCAGTTTGTGGATGCTTTTATGTGGGAAAAGTGTGCCTCCGCTGACCAAATCATTGGCAGCAAAAAGGTCACTCAGCCTTTCACTATTACCATTCATGATTCCACAGGCATGTTTTCCCATAACTCTCGCAATGTTTGTGTTGTCATTTCGTTTGCATTCAAGTCTCCCATTACAATTTTTATATCATGTCCTGGAATGCCACCTAGTTCAGCTTGTATCTGATCGTGGGAGTTGTCTTTGAGTTCACCACTTTCATTAATTGGGGTAAAGTAACAGGGTCAATTAACGCATTTTTCGGACCATAGGGCGCACCGGAATATAAGGCGCGCTGCCGATAAGTGGGTCTAGTCAGGTCTATTTTCATACAAAAGGCGCATTAAAGGGGTAATTTTATTCTTTTTTCTAAATGGAAAACACTTCCTTGTGGTCTACATAACATGTAATGGTGGTTCTTTGGTCTAGATGTTGCATGGATTATGTTTTACAGACCATCTTCAATTCGCTTTCTAACAGAAGGCGGTCTTATTTACGTGGCTCACCTTCAACAGCATCTTTTCTCCATCATCTTTGTTGTGGCGGTGTAGCGTGCAAGGACAAGAATGGAAGAAGTGTCAAAAGATGGAGCTAACTGTTTTAATGACATTCAGACTTTACTTCAATCAATAACGGCGCAGCATCTCCTCATCCGTGGCTGACTAGTGCAACAACGCCAGAAATCTGTCCCGTGAAAAAACGTCTGACCAGAACTCTCTAATAACAAAAGTTCCTTGGGTGAATAATGTAAACCCACTATGAATGTTTTAGCACTTTCATGGTGAGTTAACTGACGGATAGAAGTAAGAACTTTACACTGCTTTATATTAGAAATGGCAACAGCGGAGGATGAATGTCCCATAACAAGAAGATAGAGAAAAGGAAGAAGCTTATCGACTCCGGGATCGGCACGGACTACAAAGGGGGAAACGCGCACATTTTCAGAACTTATGCAGATCCCAAATACAGATCAGTCTATTTTGCATAATATTGCAAAACAATAAAGCAGATATGTCTTACCTTATACACACACCACAATAATACTCGTATGTTGAAGAACAGTACAATCCATCAAGCGGTGCGGCTTCATAGCTTACCAAAGTCGTACTAAAGTGAAGTGAACTGAATTATATTTACATAGCGCTTTTCTCTAGTGACTCAAAGCGCTTTACATAGTGAAACCCAATATCTAAGTTACATTTAAACCATTGTGGGTGGCACTGGGAGCAGGTGGGTAAAGTGTCTTGCCCAAGGACACAACGGCAGTAACTAGGATGGCGGAAGCGGGAATCGAACCTACAACCCTCAAGTTGCTGACGCGGCCGCTCTACCAACCGAGCTATACCGCCCCATTTTGATAGATTTTTGAGCACCGTGTGTAATGTTCTATATTCTCAATGGAACATAATAAAATCATTGTGTTGTTTACTTGAGTCATATTGCAGTCTACACATATCTCTTATGTGTGACTGCTACATACTTGCCAAACTTGAGACCTCCGATTTCGAGAGGTGGGGGCGTGGCCGGAGGTGGGGGGAGGTGTGGTTTGGGGGCATGGTTGGGGAGGGGGGCGTTGTTAAGAGGGGAGGAATATATTTACAGCCAATTCACCAACTCGAGTATTTCATATATATATATTTATATATATATATATATATATATATATATATGTATATATGTATATATATATATATGTGTGTGTGTGTGTGTGTGTGTATGTATGTATGAAATACTTGACTTCCAGTGAATTCTAGCTATATTTTATATATATATATATATATATATATATATATATATATATATATATATATATATAGGCGCCAGCGACCCCGAAAGGGAATAAGCGGTAGAAAATGGATGGATATATATATATATATATATATATATATATATATATATATATATGAATAAAAGAAATAGTGGAATTTCAGACGGCCCCTATCAAGTACACAGTAATAAAAACACAGTTGTTCTACTAACTGTACTGTGCTTTCTCGTTACTAAAAAAAAACAACAACAACACTTACCTTTCACTATTTTAGTAACGTCGCTTCCGAGTTTCCAGGAGATGGCGCCAGTATGTGCTTTGGCTTGCCGTTGTCCAATGGATAACAGTTTTCGGTACAACACCGGATTCCTGCCATCCTTTCCCGCCTTGTGGCTCCTCTCCCCCGCCACCTGCGGGCTATGTTTCGGGCCCCACCTGGATTAGCTGCGCCCTTGGACGTGCTGCCCCCCGTCAGGTTCGGTCTTGTGAACGCAAGATCTTTGACAAACAGAACGTTTATCCTGAAGGATTTCTTCACTTCCCGCGGACCTGTGTGACGAAAACATGGCTGAGAGCCGGTGAGTCCGGCGATGACAGACATGACACAGAGATGTATGGATAACCTGCAGATGCATTTCCAACAATAAAGTCAACGAAATCACAAAGGTGAGTTTTGTTGATGTTAACTTATTTGCTAATCAGACATATTTGGTCGCGGCGTGACTGCCAGCTAATCGATGCTAACATGCTATGCTAATCGACGCTAACATGCTATTTACCGGCGGTGCTAAAGCAGACAAGGCACAGAGATGTATGGATAACCTGCAGATGCATTTGCAACTATATTACGTTTACTTCCACCCACATTTAATGCGAAAAAAACACTTACCAATCGAAGGATTTAAGTTGCTCTAGTGTCAAGAGATGCGAAAGTCCTGATCGTTTGGTCCGCACATTTCACCGGCGATGCTAACGCAGCTATTCGGCCATGCTATGGCTATGAATAGCGACAATAGCTATTCGCTCAAAAGCTTCAGTTTCTTCTTCAATACTTTCATACTCCAACCAACCGTTTCAATACATGCGTAATCTGTTAAATCGCTTAAGTCGCTGAAATCCGAGTCTGAATCTGAGCTAATGTCGCTATATCTTGCTGTGGTATTCGCCGTTGTTTGTTTACATTGGCAGCACTGTATGACGTCACAGGGAAATGGATAGTCACATCACAAATAGCGAAAATCAAGCATTTTAAAGCTTTTTTTAGGGATATTCAGGGACCGGTAAAATTTAGAAAAAAACTTCAAAAAATACAACAAGCCACTGGGAATTGATTTTTATTGTTTTTAACCCTTTTGAAATTGTAATAATGTTCCCCTTTAACAAGATTCTTACATACAGAAAGAGATGCAAATTGGGTAGATAATTTCATTGAATTACTGAATAGACCACCACCACTAACCGATGCAGACATTCAAGAAACAGAAGAGGAATTTGACATAAGCAAGGACCCTCCATCCAAAGATGAAACAATTTCTGCAATTAAGTCTTAAGGAAATGGCAAATCTCCTGGACAGGATAACCTTAATGCAGAACTGTTTAAATTAGAACCAGAGGCTGCCGCAGAGTTTCTTTTACCACTTTTTAAGGCACAGTGTGGGAAAGAAAGCAAATTCTGGTCTGACAGGACCATCGTCAAAAACCCTAAAGTTGGAAACCTCAGAAATTGTAATAACTGGCGTTAAATCACTCTCTTGTCAATTCCAAGTAAGATTTATTTGAAGATTGTTGTACAGCGTATGACAGATCTGGTAGACCAACAGCTCAGAGAGGAACAGGCAGGGTTCCGCACAGGAAGGGGTTGCTTCGACCAAATATTGGCACTGCGCAATATCAGTGAGCTTTGCAGACTGATTGATATCAATTTCCTCGATTTTGAGAAGGTCTTTGACAGCATCCATTGAGAGAGCTTGTGGGGAATACTTTGATCTTATTGAATACCATAGGGTATTTGTAAAGAGCTTTTACTCCAATTGTTCATGCAGTGTGGAACATGGTGGTAAAAAGTTTGAAGTTAAAACAAGAGATAGGCAGGGTTGAGTCATGTCTTTGCTTCTCTTCAAAATCACGAACAACTGAAGATCACCTGAGAGGTATCATAAGGTCCATTCTCTCCACGTTGGAAGATCTCGATTTTGCGGATGATCTTGCATTATTCTCACCTACACTCCAGCACATGAAAGCCAAAACGTCTGTGTGAGTTTGCTACTGTTAGGCACACTTCAAATCTTTTAATTTTCTCAAAACTCAACAGTGCGCCTTATAACGTAATAAATGCCCAATGTACGGAATAATTGTGGTTGTGCTTACCTACCTCGAAGCCATTTTATTTGGTACATAGAGAAATGATAATTGTGACCAGTAGATAGCAGTCACACATAAAAGATACGTGTAGACTGCAATATGACTCAAGTAAACAACACCAAAATGTTATGTTTCATTTAAAATATAGAACATTACACACGTTGCTCAAAAATCTATCAAAATGTTTTAGTACAACTTCGGTAAGCTATGAAGTCACACCGCTTGATGGGTTGTACTGTGCTTTAACATACGAGTATTATTATGGTGTGTCTATAAGGTACATACTTGCCAACCTTGAGACCTCTGATTTCGGGAGGTGGGGGCGGGGGTGGGGAGCGTGGTTGGGGGGTGGGGTGGTGTGGTTTGGGGGCGTGGTTGGGACGGGGGGCGTGGTTAAGAGGAGAGTATATTTACAGCCAATTCACCAACTCGAGTATTTCATATATATGTATATACATATATATATATAAATATATATATATATATGTGTATTTCCTATATATATATGAAATACTCGAGTTATAAACCAATGTATATATATATATATATATATATATATTTATATATATATATATATATATATATATATATATATTTATATATATGTATGTATGTATGAAATACTTAACTTTCAGTGAATTCTAGCTATATATATTCATTTTATTATATATATAAATAAAATAAATAGTTGAATTTCAGACGGCACCTATCAAATACACAGTAATAAAAACACAGTTGTTCTACTAACTGTACTGTGCTTACTGGTTACAAAAAAAAAACCAACAACAACACTTACCTTTCACTATTTGAGTAACGTCACTTCGGAGTTTCCAGAAGATGGCGCCAGTATGTGCTTTGGCCTGGCATCTCTTGCTCTCAGCTGTTCGTTTTTGTGTTGTTTGCGTCTATTTTCGTCTCTGTCATCCTCTCCCTCGCCACCTGCAGGCTGTGTGTCGGGCCCCACCTGGATTAGCTGCGCCCTTGGACGTGCCTGCCCCCGCCAGGTTCGGTCTTGTGAACGCAAGATCTTTGACAAACAAAACGTTTATCCTGAAGGATTTCTTCACTTCCCTCGGACTTCCTCTGTGTGACGGAAACATGGCTGAGAGCCGGTGAGTCTGCCCCTCTTAATGAACTTCTGCCTCCAGAGTGTTCCTACTTTAATTCTCCGCGGTCGTCCGGTCAAAAAGGAGGAGGATTAGCAGTCATTTTTAAAAAGGACTTTAAATGCCGTCAGATTCGCCTGCAATCCTCCTTTTTAAGCTTCGAACTGTTCATATTTGAGTTGGAGGGGGCGTGGCTTTCAGCTCGGGCTGAATTTCGGGAGATTTTCGGGAGAACATTTCTTCCGGGAGGTTTTCGGGAGCGGCGCTGAATTTCGGGAGTCTCACGAAAAATCCGGGAGGGTTGGCAAGTATGATAAGGTAAGACATATTATCTGGCGTTTTGTTTTGCAATATTATGCAAAAGAAACTTTTCTTACCTTCTGGTACCTACTGATGTGTATTTGGGATCTGCATAAGTCCAGAAAATTTGCACGTGTCCGACTTTGTAGTCCGTGTTAACACCATAGTTGATAAGCTTCTTTTTTTTCTCTATCTTCTTGTTATGGGACATTTGTCCGCCACTGTTGCCATTTCTAGTATAAAAAGTAGTGTACATTTCTTGCTTATATCTGTCAGCTCCAAAACATACCAGTAGATTGAGTTTACATTATTCACCCAAGGAACTTTAGTTATTAGAGAGTTACGGGACACATTTCCGGCGTTGTTGCATTAGTGAGCTACGGATGAGGAGATGCTTTGTTATTGATTGAAGTAATGTCTGAATGTCAGTAAAACAGTTAGCTTCAGCTTTTGACACTTCTTCTACTGCCGTCCTTGCACGCTACACCGCTACAACAAAGATGACGGGGAGAAGACGCTGTCAAAGCTGCTTTTGTTGATCCACCTCTTCGTTGTCAGATTGTTAAGAGTTTAGTCTTGTGTCATCTGGACTATTGTTCTACAGTCTTGGCATCTGCTGCAAGTGATGAGATCAGTAAGCTCCAGATTGTCCAGAATAAGGCAGCAAGGCTGGTTCTGGGTTGTTCACTAAGAACTAATGTAAACCAAATGCATGCTTCTCTTTCCTGGCTAACTGTGCAGAACAGGTTGTCAGCTTATACTCTTAGTTTCTTCAAATCAGTAACCGGTAGTAAAACTCCTGCTTTTGTCATGGCCCAAATAGTTCACAGTAGCACTATGTATAATCATTATACCAGGGTGTCCAGTGAGGGACATTTTGTACTCCCCCGTTCCAGGAGGAATGCTTTGCGGAAATCTTTTATTTATAACTCTGTATCGCTCTGGAATAACCTGCCTCAAATTCTCACCGGCATTGAAAGTAAACAGGGTTTTAAAATCAAAGTAATATTTTATCTGAGTTTTTAAATTAGTTTGCTCGTTGATGATTTTTTACGTTTGGTTTTATATTGTGTAGTTATATTTATATGGTAATTATTATTCTACGACTGTAAATTGTTTGCCTGTTTTCTTATTGATACTTTCATTTTTTAAATTTTTGTCTGTATTGTGTAGTTATAATTATATGCTTTTACTTGTAATTGTATTGAGTTGTGGACCCCAGGAAGACTAGTGGGTTGTTGTGGCAACCAGCTAATGGGGGGATCCTTAATAAAAATCAGAATCAGGTGAGCCCGGTACTAAGACCGCCCACAAAACGGCGCATCCTGAAGTAACTGTCAGAAAGCGACTTGAAGATCTGTAAAAATGCAACATTTTGACCAAAGAACTACCATTACATGTTACTTAGACCACAAGGAAGTGTTTTACATCCACGAATAAATAATAATATGACCCTTTAAATTCGCCTTGTAGACCTGAATAGACCCGCTCATCGGCAGTACACCTTATTAATAACCTAGTGGACCCTATGGTCCAGAAAATACGGTATTACAACAAATCACGTACGTATTGACTTTCTTCCAAACCCTAATGTTTAGTGAGTTAAATCCAAGCTCACCTCTTTTCAACCAAGAATAGATCCAAATGTCTTCCGTTCAACTGTTGTTTACAACCTCAATGACAGAACATGTACATCCCTATTTTGGAGAAGTGTGCAGATCGTGTTGAAATAGCACAGTTCCAGCTGCTATTATTAGCTCACTCTTCCACAGGCCTAAATCTTAGGCACCGACCCCTGTGCCTCCATCCCCTGTCCCTCATGTGTTTCATCATTATCTGCTTCCAGCTATCACAGAAAGACACCCCTCGCTTCCATTTCAACAAGTCTTTTTATAGCCTGCGACATGCATTGTGTTACACGCGGAGAGCAAGGATACTCGCGAAAACTACAACGGCAATAAAAGAAAGTTCCCTGAATCCTTAAATGCATTTCATCCAATCAGAAGCCTGGAAAGCATCCAAAGCTGACTTGATGACATCACAACGCCTCCGTTCATCACTATAGTGATAATGTCGTGTACATGGTCTTTAAAATCAGCGCCTATTTAAACTGAGCCCGGGAAACTTCATGAATGTCTTTTTTAAGCTGGGAATTTACCATTAAAATGTTGCACTATTTTTTTATTAATATGCGGCGCCCCCTGTAACCCCGAAGGGAATTAGTGGTAGGAAATGGACGGATGGATGGATTTCAAAGTCTATCAAAATAATTGTGATTTAATCGTCCAGCCCTAATTTGCGTGTGGACAAAAGGCTAAAACGAAACTTTTTAAAGGGGAACATTATCACAATTTCAGAAGGGTTAAAACTAGGGGTGTAACGGTACACAAAAATTTCGGTTCGGTACGTACCTCGGTTTAGAGGTCACGGTTCGGTTCATTTTCGGTACAGTAAGAAATCAACAAAATATACATTTTTGGGTTATTTACCAAATTTGTTAACAATGGCTTTATCCTTTTAACATTGGGAACACTAAAATAATTCTGCCCACGTTAATCCACAATAAAATGCCTCAAGTTGTTGCTTTGATTAAATAAAATGAAAAAACCTTTCTTCTACATATAAAAAGTTTAGCATTAAACAGTTTCCATTGAAACTGTTTAATGTCAACTCATCATGCTTAATTTATTACAGCATTTGGGAAGCCTGTAGTTGACTTTTATTATGTAAATGTTGTATTTTTATCAACATGTGATAGCAGGGACCCTGCTATTCAAAACTAGGCTGCTACATTACTAATGATTCATGTAACTATAGCTGAAAAATAGTACAATTGCAATAGGAGAGACTATTCATCCCTAAACACAATGGAGTTCTATGAAATAACAGACAGACTTGGCTTTGCTGCCCCTAAAACACACACACGCACACGCACGCACACACACACACTCACACAAAAAAATGAGCTAAAGTGGATGGATTTCAAAGTCCATCAAAATAATTGTGATTGAATCGTCCAGCCCTAATTTGCGTGTGGACAAAAGGCTAAAACCAAACTTTTTAAAGGGGAACATTATCACAATTTCAGAAGGGTTAAAATTAGGGGTGTAACGGTACACAAAAATTTCGGTTTGGTACGTACCTCAGTTTAGAGTTCACGGTTCGGTTCATTTTCGGTACAGTAAGAAATCAACAAAATATAAAGTTTTGGGTTATTTACCAAATTTGTTAACAATGGCTTTATCCTTTTAACATTGGGAACACTAAAATAATTCTGCCCACGTTAATCCACAATAAAATGCCTGAAGTTGTTGCTTTGATTAAGTAAAATGAAAAAACCTTTCTTCTACATATAAAAAGTTTAGCATTAAACAGTTTCCATTGAAACTGTTTGTCAACTCATCATGCTTAATTTATTACAGCATTTGGGAAGCCTGTAGTTTACTTTTATTATGTAAATGTTGTATTTTTATCAACATGTGATAGCAGGGTCTCTGCTATTCAAAACTAGGCTGCTACATTACTAATGAATCATGTAACTATAGCTGAAAAATAGTACAATTGCAATAAGAGAGACTATTCATCCCTAAACACAATGGAGTTCTATGAAATAACAGACAGACAGGGCTTTGCTGCCCCTAAAACACGCACACACACACGCTCACACACACACACACAGAAAAATAAGCTAACGTTACGCTAAAAGCTAATTAGTCTTCATCTCAAGCCTATACTGTGAGCAAGCTGAGCTGCAATTTAAGTTTCTACAAGGTCGACGGGCTCATAGTGATGTTTGTAATAGTTGTGACTGGGAAGTGTTTAGTATAATTTGGGTAGAGTCCGCTCCTCCCCTGCTAGACGAATATCTGCTCGACGCTCAAGCATGGACTACATCGTTCTGAAGTCTGAATACCCACTGCTGATTGGCTGTTACATTGCTCGGAATACGCACTGCTGATTGCCTTTGTATGTAACCAATCAGATGGTTGTGTGGGCAGGACAATGAGGCAGAGACAGAGGCAGAAAGCAGAGCAGCTTGTGAAGACTTCTGCTTCCGAACTTGTTCGGTACGCCAACGTGCCGAACCGAAACCCCTGTACCGAAACGGTTTGATACAAATACACGTACCGTTACACCCCTAGTTAAACCCAATAAAAATCAGTTCCCAGTGGCTTATTTTATTTTTCAAACTTTGTTTCAAAATCTTACCCATCATGGAATATCCTGAAAAAAGGCTTTAAAGTGCCTGATTTTCGCTGTCTGTAAATCCACCCGTCCATTTTCCTGTGACGTCACTGCGTGACGCCAATACAAACAAACATGGCAGATAGAACAGAAAGATATAGCGACATTGGCTCGGATTCAGACTTGGATTTCAGCGGCTTAAGCGATTCATCAGATTACGCATGTATTGAAACGGATGGTTGGAGTGTGGAGGCAGGTAGCGAAAACGAAATTGAAGAAGAGACTGAAGCTATTGAGCCATATCACGACGGACAAAGACAACGAGGACGAATTCGGCGATTGCCTTCTAACCAACGATTGCATCTTTTGACCACCGGAGCAACTTAAATCTGTTGATTGGTAAGTGTTTGTTTGGCATTAAATGTGGATGGAGGGAAAGGCTGGATGCAAATATAGGTACAAATGTACATACAGCTAGCCTAAATAGCATGTTAGCATCGATTAGCTGGCAGTCATACATCCATTTTCTACCGCTTATTCCCTTTTGGGGGGGCGCTGACGCCTATCTCAGCTACAGTCGGGCGGAAGGCGGGGTACACCCTGGACAAGTCGCCAACTCATCACAGGGCCAACACAGATAGACAGACAACATTCACACTCACATTCACACACTAGGACCAATTGTTAGTGTTGCCAATCAACCTATCCCCAGGTGCATGTCTTTGGAAGTGGGAGGAAGCCGGAGTACCCGGAGGGAACCCACGCATTCACGGGGAGAACATGCAAACTCCACACAGAAATATCCCGAGCTTGGATTTGAACCCAGGACTGCAGGACCTTCGTATTGTGAGGCAGACACACTAACCCCTCTGCCACCGTGAAGCCCTAGCTGGCAGTCATGCCGTGACCAAATATGTCTAATTAGCACATAAGTCAATAACATGAACAAAACTCACCTTTGTGATTTCGTTGACTTTATCGTTGGAAATGCATCTGCTTTGAGTGTCGCAGATATCCACACATATCTGTCGTAGCATCGCTATAGTCGGTAAAATGTGCAGAACAAACGAGGGACTTTCGCATCTTTTGACACTGGCACAACTTGAATCCGTCGATTGGTATGTGTTTGTTTGGCATTAAATGTGGGTGGAGAGAAAGGCTGGATGCAAATGTAGCTACAAATGTACATACAGCTAGCCTAAATTGCATGTTAGCATCGATTAGCTGGCAGTCACGCCGTGACCAAATATGTCTAATTAGCACATAAGTCAATAACATCAACAAAACTCACCTTTGTGATTTCGTTGACTTTATCGTTGGAAATGCATCTGCTTTGAGTGTCGCAGGATATCCACACATCTCTGTCGTAGCATCACTATCATCGGTAAAATGTGCAGAACAAACGAGGGACTTTCGCATCTTTTGACACTGGTGCAACTTGAATCCGTCGATTGGTAGGCGTTTGTTTGGCATTAAATGTGGGTGGAGGGAAAGGCTGGATGCAAATATAGCCACAAATGTACATACATCTAGCCTAAATAAAATGTTAGCATCAATTAGCTGGCAGTCATGCTGTGACCAAATATGTCTAATTAGCGCATAAGTCAATAACATCAACAAAACTCACCTTTGTGATTTTGTTGACTGTATCGTTGGAAATGCATCTGCTTTGAGTGTCGCAGATATCCACACATATCTGTCGTAGCATCGCTATAGTCGGTAAAATGTGCAGAACAAACGAGGGACTTTCGCATCTTTTGACACTGGCACAACTTGAATCCGTCGATTGGTAGGCGTTTGTTTGGCATTAAATGTGGGTGGAGGGAAAGGCTGGATGCAAATATAGCCACAAATGTACATACATCTAGCCTAAATAAAATGTTAGCATCAATTAGCTGGCAGTCATGCTGTGACCAAATATGTCTAATTAGCGCATAAGTCAATAACATCAACAAAACTCACCTTTGTGATTTTGTTGACTGTATCGTTGGAAATGCATCTGCTTTGAGTGTCGCAGGATATCCACACATATCTGTCGTAGCATCGCTATCGTCGGTAAAATGTGCAGAACAAACGAGGGACTTTCGCATCTTTTGACACTGGTGCAACTTGAATCCGTCGATTGGTATGTGTTTGTTTGGCATTAAATGTGGGTGGAGGGAAAGGCTGGATGCAAATATAGCCACAAATGTACATACATCTAGCCTAAATAACATTTTAGCATCAATTAGCTGGCAGTCATGCCGTGACCAAATATGTCTAATTAGCGCATAAGTCAATAACATCAACAAAACTCACCTTTGTGATTTCGTTGACTTTATCGTTGGAAATGCATCTGCTTTGAGTGTCGCAGGATATCCACACATCTCTGTCGTAGCATCGCTATCGTCGGTAAAATGTGCAGAACAAACGAGGGACTTTCGCATCTTTTGACACTGGTGCAACTTGAATCCGTCGATTGGTATGTGTTTGTTTGGCATTAAATATGGGTGGAGAGAAGGGCTGGATGCAAATATAGCTACAAATGTACATACAGCTAGCCTAAATTGCATGTTAGCATCGATTAGCTGGCAGTCATGCCGTGACCAAATATGTCTAATTAGCGCATAAGTCAATAACATCAACAAAACTCCCCTTTGTGATTTCGTTGACTTTATCGTTGGAAATGCATCTGCTTTGAGTGTCGCAGGATATCCACACATATCCGTCGTAGCATCGCTATCGTCGGTAAAATGTGCAGAACAAACGAAGGACTTTCGCATCTTTTGACACTGGTGCAACTTGAATCCGTCCATTGGTAGGTGTTTGTTTGGCATTAAATGTGGGTGTAGGGAAAGGCTGGATGCAAATATAGCTACAAATGAGGCATAATGATGCAATATGTACATACTAATCGATGCACACTCCACGTAAGTCAACTTGAATCCGTCCCTGATCGTGTTGTTACACGCTCCGACAACACACCGACGAGGCATGATGTCTCCAAGGTACGCAAAACAGTCGAAAAAACGGAAAATAACAGCTGATTTGACTTGGTGTGGGTAATGTTTTTGAGAAAATGGCAGATTGCTTCCCATTGTAACGTCACGGGTGAAAGGTCATCGCTCAGACAGCGAACAATTGTAAGGCGTTTAAATCGCCAAATTCACCATTTTAGAGTTCGGAAATCGGTTAAAAAAACATATGCTCTTTTTTCTGCAACATCAAGGTATATATTGACGCTTACATAGGTCTGCTGATAATGTTCCCCTTTAAAGTGTTCGCGCGGACACGGCCTGAGGGGTTGGAGGGCTGGGGGTGTAATAGTTCCCAGAGTCAGGCGACACACTTATCCTTTCATTGCACACTCAAACACTCGCGCCCTTGACTGGGCAACATTTTCAAGAGCCCCATGCTGGCATATCTCATTATTCACACATACAAATAGAGAGACACAAATATAGCCCCCCGTCGCGTGAAGCCCTCCCCCAAACCGACCCGTTTACATGAAGTGTCTTGCATTACAGATAAGTGCCGCGGCATTGACGAGGGTCACGATGGACCACATATGTCTCAACCTTTTTAGCCGGCTCGCCTTCCAGTGGCCCAGATGGTGACAAATACAGGCTTCGAATTTGAACTTTTTAAGGTCAAAGCAAGTGTTGCTTTAAATCAGGGGTCACCAACGCGGTGCCCGTGGGCACCAGGTAGCCCGTAAGGCCCAGATGAGTTGCCCGCTGGCCTGTTCTAAAAATAGCTGAAATAGCAGCACTTACCAGTGAGCTGCCTCTATTTTTTAAATTTTATTTATTTACTAGCAAGCTGGTCTCGCTTTGCGCGACATTTTTAATTCTAAGAGAGACAAAACTCAAATAGAATTTGAAAATCCAAGAAAATATTTTAAAGACTTGGTCTTCACTTGTTTGAATAAATTCATTTATATTTTTACTTTGCTTCTTATAACTTTCAGAAGACAATTTTAGAGAGAAAAAACAGGCTTAAAAAAGGATTTTAGGATTTTTAAACACATATACCTTTTTACCATTTAAATTCATTCCTCTTCTTTCCTGACAATTTAAATCAATGTTCAAGTAAATTTATTTTATTTATTGTAAAGAATAATAAATACATTTTGATTTAATTCTTCATTTTAGCTTCTGTTTTTTCGACGAAGAATATCTGTGAAATATACCTTCAGACTTATTACGATTAAAATAAAAATAAAAATATTCTGGCAAATCTAGAAAATCTGTAGAATCAAATTTAAATCTTATTTCAAAGTCTTTTGAATTTCTTTCAAAATTTTTGTTCTGTAAAATCTAGAAAAAATAATGATTTGTCTTTGTTAGAAATATAACTTGGTCCAATTTGTTATATATTCTAACAAAGTGCAGATTGGATTTTAACCTATTCCTGCTTCTGCCATCTAGTCACTGCCGTTGTGTCCTTGGGCAAGACACTTTACCCACCTGCTCCCAGTCCCACCCACACTGGTTTAAAATGTAACTTAGATATTGGGTTTCACTATGTAAAGCGCTTTGAGTCACTAGAGAAAAGCGCTATATAAATGTAATTCACTTCACTTCACTTCACTATTTATAACATGTCATCAAAAATCTAAAATTAATCTTAATCAGGAAAAATTACTAATGATGTTCCATAAATTATTTTTAAAAAATTTTCAAAAAGATTTGAGTTAGCAAGTTTTTCTCTTCATATTTTTCGGTTGAATTTTGAATTTTAAAGAGTCGAAATTGAAGATAGACTGTTTCAAAATTTAATTTTCATTTTTTCCCTGTTTTCTCCTCTTTTAAACCGTTCAATTAAGTGTTTTTTTCATCATTTATTCTCTACAAAAAAACTTTCGTGAAAGGAAAAAAAATGTACGACGGAATGACAGACCGAAATACTCATTATTTTATCTGTATAGATTTATTTATTAAAGGTAAATTGAGCAAATTGGCTATTTCAAGGAGATTTATTTAAGTGTGTATCAAACTGGTAGCCCTTTGCATTAATCAGTACCCAAGAAGTAGCTCTTAGTTTCAAAAAGGTTGGTGACCCCTGCTTTAAAGCATACTTGCCAACCTTGAGACCTCCGAATTCGGGGGTAAGGGGGAGTAGGGGCGGTAGCGGGGATGTGTATGTACATATATATATATATATATATATATATATATATATATATATATATATATATATATATATATATATATATATATATATATATATGTATATATATATATATATATATATGTATATATATATATATATATATATATATATATATATATATATATAATATATAATATATAATCCGTTCATGAATGAGTGTATCCGTTTGGCCACCTTGTTCATTCTATTCAACGGAGAAGTCAGATCTACAAAATGTGCAGGCAGCATATCTCTTCCCCTTCGAGCTGTCCTGGATGAACGGAAATTATTTATTCCAATCATTTTGGAACTTGCAAGCGTACTTCTTCTTACTCGTCATCGCCATGTGTCTTCTTCGTTCTTCTGCTTCATCTCTGTTACGTTTTTGGACATTACTACTTACCGTAGTTTTGAAGCAATGCATGATGGGAATCCGGATGTTGTGTCTCAGTGTATTAACGTGCCGGCCGGAGTAAACACACGCTGAGAAATAGCTCCGTGCCTGCCTACTTTATGGGTTATAGATAAACCTATGGATAACGGAGACGTATATAATAGTCTCTTTTTCAGGTGAGAGAGGACGCTAAAGGCAGTGCCTTGAAGGCACGCCCTCAATATTGTTGTCAGGGTGGAAATCGGAAGAAATTCGGGAGAATGGTTGCCCCGGGAGATTTTCGAGAGGGGTACTGAAATTCGGGAGTCCCCCGGGAAAATCGGGAGGGTTGGCAAGTATGCTTTAAAGGAGGGCTCTTATTTTAGGACACCAAGGCAAACAATATTTTATTTTGAAGCAGGGGCTCCAAAGCAAGCATGCATGCATGCATGCATATATATATATATATATATATATATATATCCATCCATCCATTTTCTACCGCTTATTCCCTTTTGGGGTCGCGGGGGGCGCTGGCGCCTATCTCAGCTACAATCGGGCGGAAGGCGGGGTACACCCTGGACAAGTCGCCACCTCATCGCAGGGCCAACACAGATAGACAGACAACTTTCACACTCACATTCACACACTAGTATGTATGTATATATATATATATGTATATATATATATATTCTTCTTCCTCCAAACATGACGAGTTGAGTTTATACCAAAATGGATACATGGATGATACAGCAGAGGATTGGGAGAATGTCATGTGGTCAGATGAAACCAAAATAGAACTTTTTAGTATAAACTCAACTCGTCGTGTTTGGAGGAAGAAAAATACTGAGTTGCATCCCAAGAACACCACACCTACTGTGAAGCATGGGGGTGGAAACATCATGCTTAGGGACTGTTTTTCTGCTAAGGGGACAGGACGATTGATCCGTGTTAAGGAAAGAATGAATGGGGCCATGTATCGTGAGATTTTGAGCCAAAACCTCCTTCCGTCAGTGAGAGCTTTGAATGGTTGACCAAATACTTAATTTCCACTATAATTTACAAATAAATTGTATAAAATTCCTACAATGTGAATTGCTGGATTTTTTTTTTCACATTCTGTCTCTCACAGTTGAAGTGTACCTATGATGAAAATTACAGACCTCTGTCATCATTTTAAGTGGGAGAACTTGCACAATCGGTGGCTGACTAAATACTTTTTTGCCCCACTGTGTGTGTATATATATGTATATATATATATATATATATATATATTATATGGTTTTTGTTGTCAATACTATTAACTTGTCAGCTTTTCGTTATTACAAGATGCCTTTATCTCTATTTTTACATTTTGATAGAGGGATGTATTTTTTTCAGTTATTAATTTATGTTTTTAAGTTATGTATATGTACATGTAGATGTTGTATCGGGCCAGATCCTTTAAGAGTTTGAGCAGAAGTATGTCGTATAGGAATTATACCATACACAATAAAACGTTAACAAAATGATTTGTCACATGAATGGTTTCCGAAGTAACACGTTTGTGACAGGAAAAAACACAAGACGTGAAGTAAAACATGGCATTTACTTTTTGATACCAACATAAAACTCAAAACAGTTTGGCTAATGAAGATGAAGTCTAATAAACAAACTTTTTACTTCTCCAACAACGCCTCCTTGTAGTTCAGGGACACCTCTCACATCGAAGACACAATTTTCACAGCCAGCGTTCAATTCGATGAGATGAGAACACATTTTTAGCTAGTATTGATGTTATTTGAACACTGATAGTTTGTAGTTAAATAAAAGAGTGAGCATCCCAGTAAACAAACTAAAGTCTTTATAAAGAAGTTGTGACAACGTTTACGACACATCGCCTGCTGCAATTTTCCTCACCTTGTTACGCTTAGTCACAGCAGCTGATGGAGAAAAAAAAAAGCAACATCTAATAGTTTTCTCCTTTGCTGTATACTTTGAGTGTGTCTGTTTCCAATATTGTCCACACCTGTCTCCATCGAAACACAGCATTGTGCGCTTAAACACACGACGAGAAGTGTGGGAAAATGACGTTTTGAAAATGGAAACGGCGTGGTGAGGTTGGGAAAGTGGTCGTGCCAGCAATCTGAGGGTTACTGGTTCAATCCCCACCTTCTACCATCCCGGTCACGTCCATTGTGTCCTTGAGCAAGACACTTCACCCTTGCTCCTGATGGGTCCTGGTTAGCGCCCTTGCATGGCAGCTCCTGCCATCAGTGTATGAATGTCTGGGTGAATGGGTGAATGTGGAAATAGTGTCGAAGCGCTTTGAGTTCTTTAAAAGAAAGAGGTGGAAAAGGGCTATACAAGTATAACCCATTTATCATTTATGTTAAACTAAGCGTTTGGCTCCATTTACTCCGAGGGGAAATCTCCTGAGCAAAGTCTGTGTAGTTAGTCCGCCATGATTTTCAAGCCAAACGACACTAGTGCACATGCGCCTGACTTTGTATTGCATTAATAAATGTCTGTTTTTCGGTAATTAAAAAATTAGACGGTACGACTAACCCATACTTGCATTACCTTGAGACCTCCGATTTCGGGAGTTGGGGGGTGGGGCGCGGTTAGGGGTGGAGCGGGGGGCGTGGTTAAGAGTCAAATATTTAATATATATATATTAAATATATATATATATATATATATATAAAATACTTGACTTTCAGTGAATTCTAGCTATATATATATTCATTTTATTATATATATATATATATATATATATATAAGAAATACTTGAATTTCAGTGTTCATTTATTTACACATATACACACACATAACACTCATCTACTCATTGTTGAGTTAAGGGTTGAAATGTCCATCTTTGTTCTATTTTCACTATTTTTCTAACCATATGCATGCACAGCTAGACTCTTTGGCAAAGAGGAAGTCTAGCAAAACTCCTAGCCATTATGGACAACACCTCCCACCCACTACACTTGGACCTTGCGGAGAGAATGAGCACGTTCAGTGGAAGGCTCATACTCCCAAAATGTAACACGGAACGACATAGGAGGTCCTTCATACCGACAGCCATCAGACTGTATAATGCATACGTTCCTTGACTGCACTTAAATGTAGAATATATTTATATTATTCATATATTATACATATAATAAATATATTATATGATTTATTAATATCATTGTTTATTGTGAGCGAACTGTGGTGCTGAATTAAAGTAAATTCTATTTTACATTCTATCCTATTCTATGTACAGTAGATGGCAGTATTGTCCTGTTTAAGAGTGTCACAAGTTCACAACATTGGAGCTTACGGCAGACAAACTGCTTTACGGCAGACAAAAATGTGACTGCTGTTGTTGTGTGTTATTGCCGACTTTAATGAAACGGCCTAACAATAAACCCAGATAAGAAACCAAGGACTCACCCTCGATCATTCTACAGTTATAACGTCATTGGGCAGGCTCGCTGTTTATACTGTGGGAAAGCGGACGTGAAAACAGACTGTCCGCACGTCACTCAGGTCCGCTTGGAGCTGGAGGTGGCGTGGCCTCCAGCTCCGCCTGAAAACCGGGAGGGTTGGCAATTTTATCACAAATCATCCTTATACAGTTTACTGTTACATCCCTCATCCGTTGACAAGTAAAATGGCATGTTGTTGCCGTCAATGTTGGTCAGTTTTTTAGGGCATTACGGTTGCTGTGTTGGGCTTCACGGTGGCAGAGGGGTTAGTGCGTCTGCCTCACAATACAAAGGTCCTGCAGTCCTGGGTTCAAATCCAGGCTCGGGATCTTTCTGTGTGGAGTTTGCATGTTCTCCCCGTGAATGCGTGGGTTCCCTCCGGGTACTCCGGCTTCCTCCCACTTCCAAAAACATGCACCTGGGGATAGGTTGATTGGCAACACTAAAATGGTCCCTAGTGTGTGAATGTGAGTGTGAATGTTGTCTGTCTATCTGTGTTGGCCCTGCGATGAGGGGGCAACTTGTCCAGGGTGTACCCCGCCTTCCGCCCGATTGTAGCTGAGATAGGCGCCAGCGCCCCCCGCGACCCCAAAAGGGAATAAGCGGTAGAAAATGGATGGATGGATGGGTTGCTGTGTTTAAATTTGAGCCCTGAAAATGCGAATGAGGGAAAAATAACCGATCAAGTATGTTAATAACAAGAAGTGAGTGTAAAATAAGTTTTCCTCCGTCTCTTTAAACAGGTAGCGTTGACATAATTGGTATGTGGCACATTCCCAGACGTACACCAACAATGTTGCAAGAAAGTGCACTTAATGCCCAAAGTGGATTGAATGTGATACCAATTGTACTCTGCAAATGTACGTTAAACTCACACTTGAGTCCTCCAGGCCCCTGTACAAAAAATAAACTGCCAATTACCAATGTCTGACACCAGCTGAAATCCCACTGCATTGCTTTTGTGTTTGTTAGCTGACCCGCGACCAGCGCGGTGTTGGTTTAGCACCGCTGCACCAAAAGTCCCCAGAGTTCTGAGGCCGATCCGGGTACGAGACGTCTGTAAGGTTTGTCGGCACTCAGTGTTTTTACAGCCAGTGTCAGTTCCGAAGTTCAGGGTTGGCGCTGTAGGAGGTGAACTCTGATGCAGTCTAAACATCCGTCATGAAGTCTGGTACCTGTCAGGCCCTCGGTCTTTTAGATTTAGACTTAGACTTCCTTTTATTGTCATTCAAATTTGAACTTTACAGTTCCAGATAAGAACGAAATTTCGTTGCATTTGCTCGTTGGAGTGCAGGATCTAAGAGCAATAAGTTGCAGATATAAATAAATTGATTACTGTACGGATAAATAGATGGCACTTTTGCGTATGCATCCATGTTTATGGATGTATGTTATTGTGTTTACAAACCCCGTTTCCATATGAGTTGGGAAATTATGTTTGATGTAAATATAAACGGATTACAATGATTTGCTAATAATTTTCAACCCATATTCAGTTGAATGCACTACAAAGACAAGATATTTGATGTTCAAACTAATACATTTCATATTTTTTTGCAAATAATAATTAACTTAGAATTTCATGGCTGCAACACATGCCAAAGTAGTTGGGAAAGGGCATGTTCACCACTGTGTTACAT
This sequence comes from Nerophis ophidion, assembly GCF_033978795.1. NCBI lineage: Eukaryota > Metazoa > Chordata > Actinopteri > Syngnathiformes > Syngnathidae > Nerophis > Nerophis ophidion. The sequence continues at coordinate 32,315,515 of NC_084634.1, forward strand.
CACCTTTTCTTTTAACAACACTCAATAAACATTTGGGAACTGAGGAAACTAATTGTTGAAGCTTTGAAAGTGGAATTCTTTCCCATTTTTGCTTTATGTAGAGCTTTAGTCGTTCAACAGTCAAAGGGTCTCCGCTGTCGTATTTTACGCATCATAATGCGCCACACATTTTCGATGGAAGACAGGTCTGGACTGCAGGCGGGCCAGGAAAGTACCCGCACTCTTTTTTTTTACAAAGCCACACTGTTGTAACACGTACTGAATGTGGCTTGGCATTGTCTTGCTGAAATAAGCAGGGGCGTCCATGAAAAAGACCAGTTTTTGATACAGGCATTTAAAGTCACGGCCATTCAATTTTGGTTTCTGGCCATGCGGCTTACGTGGAGTGATTTCCCCAGATTCTCTGAACCTTTTGATGATATTATGGACCGTGGATGTTGAAATCCCTAAATTTCTTGCAATTGCACTTTGAAAACGTTTTCCTTAAACTGTTTGAATTTTTGCTCATGCAGTTGTGGACAAAGGGGTGTACCTCGCCCCATCCTTTCTTGTGAAAGGCTGAGCATTTTTTGGGAAGCTGTTTTTATACCCAATCATGGCACCCACCTGTTACCAATTAGCCTGCACACCTGTGGGATTTTCCAAATAAGTGTTTGATGAGCATTCCTCAACTTTATCAGTATTTATTGCCACCTTTCCCGATATCATGTCTTTGTAGCATATTCAACTTAATATGGGTTGAAAGTGATTTGCAAATCATTGTATTCCGTTTATATTTACATCTAACACAATTTCCCAACTCATATGGAAACAGGGTTTGTAGATTCCACTGAGTTAATCCATTTTTGGGGGGGAATTGAAGGGCTTATGATGATGTTTGATTTTTACGCTGATATAAGGGTTGTTTTTAACTTCGAACAAATTATCTAGTTTTGGCCATTTGTTTGCATCCCAGCAGTGGACCCGTTAGCAGGATTTAAAAAAAATGGTGCTGTTTCTGTTTTGGAGCCAGAAAATTCAAAGTGTATGTGTACCGTATTTTTCGGACCATAAGGCGCATCGGACTATAAGGCGCACTGCCGATGAGCGGGTCTATTGACATACAAAAGGCGCACCAGATTATAGAGCGCGTTAAAGGGGTCGTATTATTATTATTATTATTATTTTTAAATATAAAAGACTTCCTTGTGGTCTACATAACATGTAATGGTGGTTCTTTGGTCAAAATGTTGCATGGATGATGTTTTACAGATCATCTTCAAGCCGCTTTCTGACCGTCGCTTACGTAACTCACCTTCGGCAGCGTCTTTTTTGTATCGGTGTAGCGTGCAAGGACGGTGGCGGATGTGCGCACATTTTCAGGACTTATGCAGATCCCAAACACACATCAGCAGGTGCCAGAAGGTAAGAAAAGTTGGTTGTGCATAATATTGTGAAACTTGTGATAATATGTCTGCTAATGGGTGCCATTTTGTGGTCCTTATACACACACACCATAGTAATACTTGTATCTCTGACTATGGTAGCCGTGATGGGCTGACAATCCAATCAAGCTGTGCAGCTTTAAAGTCATACCAGAACATTTTAACAGATTTTTGTAATGTTATTTATTTTCAATGGAACATTTAAAGTTTTTGTGTTTACTAGCGCCATATTGCCGTCTGCACCTATCTCTTATGTGTGACTGCCATCTACTGGTCACACTTATTATTTCAACATGTACCAAATAAAATTGCTTCGAGGTCAGTAAGCACAACCAGAATCATTCTGTACATTAGGCGCACCAGGTTATTTTTTGAGAAAATTAAAGGATTTTAAGTGCGCCTTATAGTCCAAAAATACGGTATCTTTGTTTTGGCCATTTGTTTAGCATCGGACAATGTTAGCAGGATTTTAAGAGTTGTGTTGTCCGAGCTGTTTCTGTTGTAAAATGTGTGACTGCCATCTACTGGTCACACTTATTTCAACATGTACCAAATAAAATTGCTTCGAGGTCAGTAAGCACAACCAGAATCATTCTGTACATTAGGCGCACCAGGTTATTTTTTGAGAAAATTAAAGGATTTTAAGTGCGCCTTATAGTCCAAAAATACGGTATCTTTGTTTTGGCCATTTGTTTAGCATCGGACAATGTTAGCAGGATTTTAAGAGTTGTGTTGTCCGAGCTGTTTCTGTTGTAAAATGTTTTGGAGTCAGAAAATTCAAAGCGCATGAGGACGTTTTTGTTTTTCAAGGTTTTTCGATTTTTTTTTCTATCAAATGAGAATATTATTGAGAATTTAACTGGGCTGTGAATCTCTTATTCATTTCAAATCTAGAGAATTCTTGTACGCACAATGACAGTGTTTTAGGGCTGCAAAAATGTTACAATTTGTGTGAAGAAAGTGATTACGTCGCCACTATCAATAGTTAGCGCTTATGATAACAATACCACTAATACTTGGTTAATATTCAAGTCACAAAATGTAAATGGAGTATTGTTGGTCCTTTTTGAATGGTTATTTATAGGATTTTATGGGCAGAATAGTGAAACTCCCATTGGCTTTTATTTACGTTTAATTAGTAAAAATCCATCTGTCGTCATGTCTTTCATAATGATTGTTAACGATAGGCAAAATGTAACAAAAAAGTGCAGTTCCCTTCAACTTTACCTTAAATTTTCTTTAGCACCGCCCTAGTGGCTCCTTGGTCCTCTTTCAGAGATGTATGAACATGGAAAATATATTTGTTTTAATATATTTTCTGTAAACATGACACAAAGCTTCCTAATTCTTAGCACTCCCGCTGTTTGTTAAACAAGCGCCGTTTTGTCCCACTAATTTCAACAGTCCTCGAACTCTTTGTAGTTTGTTTACATATACAACTTTCTCCGACGCTGCCACAGAAAGACGTGTTTTATGCCACTCCTTTGTCTCATTTTTTCCACCAAACATTTTATACTGTGCGTGAATGCACAAACGTGAGCTTGGTTGATGTTATTGACTTGTTGGAGTGCTAATCAGGCATATTTGGTCAATCCATGATTGCAAGCTAATCGATGCTAACATGGTATTTAGGCTAGCAGTATCATTAGGTATATTTGAGCTCATTTAATTTCCTTTACTTATGTACTTGGTGTTCTTGAGGGTGCATGGGAGTTTGGCCAACCAGTCTACATGTGCTTTGTGGATTTGGAGAAGGCATTCGACCGTGTCCCTCGGGAAGTCCTGTGGGGAGTGCTCAGAGAGTATGGGGTATTGGACTGTCTTATTGTGGCGGTCCGTTCCCTGTATGATCAGTGCCAGAGCTTGGTCCGCATTGCCGGCAGTAAGTCGAACACATTTCCAGTGAGGGTTGGACTCCGCCAAGGCTGTCCTTTGTCACCGATTCTGTTCATAACTTTTATGGACAGAATTTCTAGGCGCAGTCAAGGCGTTGATGGGTTCCGGTTTGGTGGCTGCAGGATTAGGTCTCTGCTTTTTGCAGATGATGTGGTCCTGATGGCTTCATCTGACCGGGATCTTCAGCTCTCGCTGGATCGGTTCGCAGCCGAGTGTGAAGCGACCGGAATGAGAATCAGCACCTCCAAGTCCGAGTCCATGGTTCTCGCCCGGAAAAGGGTGGAATGCCATCTCCGGGTTGGGGAGGAGACCTTGCCCCAAGTGGAGGAGTTCAAGTACCTAGGAGTCTTGTTCACAAGTGAGGGAAGAGTGGATCGTGAGATCGACAGGCGGATCGGTGCGGCTTCTTCAGGAATGCAGACGTTGTATCGATCCGTTGTGGTGAAGAAGGAGCTGAGCCGGAAGGCAAAGCTCTCAATTTACCGGTCGATCTACGTTCCCATCCTCACCTATGGTCATGAGCTTTGGGTCATGACCGAAAGGATAAGATCACGGGTACAAGCGGCCGAAATGAGTTTCCTCCGCCGTGTGGCGGGGCTCTCCCTTAGAGATAGGGTGAGAAGCTCTGCCATCCGGGAGGAACTCAAAGTAAAGCCGCTGCTCCTCCACATCGAGAGGAGCCAGATGAGGTGGTTCGGGCATCTGGTCAGGATGCCACACGAACGCAGGTGTTTAGGGCACGTCCAACCGGTAGGAGGCCACGGGGAAGACCCAGGACACGTTGGGAAGACTATGTCTCCCGGCTGGCCTGGGAACGCCTCGGGATCCCCCGGGAAGAGCTAGACGAAGTGGCTGGGGAGAGGGAAGTCTGGGTTTCCCTGCTTAGGCGGTTTCCCCCACGACCCGACCTCGGATAAGCGGAAGATGATGGATGGATGGATGTATTTGGTGTATTCAATTTATATTTGCATTTCTCATGACACATTATCCGTATGTAATATCGGCTGCATTTCTGATAGTTGTTTGTGCGCCCTGTGGTGAGGTGGCGACTTGTCTAGGGTGTACACCGCCTTCCGCCTGATTGTAGCTGAGATAGGTACCAGCGACCCCTAAGGGTATAAGCGGTAAAAAATGGATGGATGTTTGTGCGCCATGTTGTTCCAGACCACAGCAAACGTTACCCAGTTTGTAAATATTGTAATAAATCCATTAGAAGAATACAGTTTCCTTTCACTAGAACACACAAATCTATACCGTTGACCAATTTGTGAATGTGAAGTGTGAATTATATTTATATAGCGCTTTTCTCTAGTGACTCAAAGCGCTTTACATAGTGAAACCCAATATCTAAGTTACATTTAAACCAGTGTGGGTGGCACCGGGAGCAGGTGGGTAAAGTATCTTGCCCAAGGACACAACGGCAGTGACTAGGATGGCGGAAGCGGGGATCGGACCTGCAACCCTCAAGTTGCTGGCACGGCCGCTCTACCAACCGAGCTATGAAATTTCCTGAAGTTATCTCATCCTGTGAGAAACCTCCATTTTCCTAATGATTTCCAATGTTGCTAAAATGTGTAGAATAAAAATTAAAATACTTTTCTTTTAATGTCAGCCTTTGATATAATTTAGCTAATATAGACACTTCAATCATGCGTTGCCTTCATTATAACACTTATATAAGTTTTTATTTTTGTATTTTTGGTCCAATATGGCTCTTTCAACGTTTTGGGTTGCCGTAAATGCAACGTGTTTTGCTTTTCTTGCACCATGTCCGCAGATGTTAAGACGTTGAATTATTTTTTTTTTTTTTTTACATTCATGTACGTATTTTTACAGTTGAATTATTCCCAAACAGCCGAGGAGGACAAGGTCTTATGACCCACAAACCATCCTCCCACGACGCAGTCGCTGTTTATACTACATAGACGGCAAAAAGGAACATTTTTGTGGTTTTGAAAACGTTATTTTTAACATACCTTAAAACTGGTAACGGGTCAATGTCTAGTAGGCAACAACAGTTCCTATTTAAGGCGAGGAAGGGGGTGAAATTCCTCTTTGCTTCTGTTAAATCCTGCGCCTGTTGGTCATGGCGCTCACGGGGTATCGCAGCACGTTAAAGGGGAACATTATCACCAGACCCATGTAAGCGTCAATATATACCTTGATGGTGCAGAAAAAAGACCATATATTTTTTTAACCGATTTCCGAACTCTAAATGGGTGAATTTTGGCGAATTAAACGCCTTTTTGTTTATTGCTCTGGTGGCGATGACGTCAGAACGTGACGTCACCGAGGTAATACAGCCGCCATTTTCATTTTTTACACATTACACACATGGGTCTCAGCTCTGTTATTTTCCGTTTTTTCGACTATTTTTGGAACCTTGGAGACATCATGCCTTGTCTGTGTGATGTCGGAGGGTGTAACAACACTAACAGGGAGGGATTCAAGTTGCACCACTGGCCCGAAGATGCGAAAGTGTCTGCCACCAGAGCCCCATTGAGTGTGCCAGAGTGTCTCCACATTTTACCGAAGATGACAGACATGACACAGAGATGTATGGATAACCTGCAGATGCATTTGCAACAATAAAGTCAACGAAATCACAAAGGTGAGTTTTGTTGATGTTGATTTATGTGCTAACAAGACATATTTGGTCGCGGCGTGACTGCCAGCTAATCGATTCCAACATGCTACGCTAATCGATGCTAGCATGCTATTTACCGGCGGTGCTAAAGCAGACATGGCACAGAGATGTATGGATAACCTGCAGATGCATTTGCAACTATATTACGTTTCCTTCCACCCACATTTAATGTGAAAAAAACAGGGAGGGATTCAAGTTGCACCGAAGATGCGAAAGTGTCTGCCGCCAGACCCCCATTGAATGTGCTGTAGTGTCTTCACATTTGACCGGCGATGACAGACATGGCACAGAGATGTATGGATAACCTGCAGATGCATTTGCAACGATAAAGTCAACAAAATCACAAAGGTGAGTTTTGTTGTTGACTTATGTGCTAATTTGACATATTTGGTTGCGGCATGATTGCCAGCTAATCGATGCTAACATGCTATTTACCGGCGGTGCTCAAGCAGACATGGCACAGAGATGTATGGATAACCTGCAGATGCATTTGCAACGATAAAATCAACGAAATCACAAAGGTGAGTTTTGTTGATGTTGACTGCCAGCTAATCGATGCTAACCTGCTACGCTAATCGATGCTAACATGCTATTTACCGGCGGTGCTAAAGCAGACATGGCACAGAGATGTATGGATAACCTGCAGATGCATTTGCAACGATAAAGTCAACAAAATCACAAAGGTGAGTTTTGCTGTTGACTTATGTGCTAATTTGACATATTTGGTTGCGGCATGATTGCCAGCTAATCGATGCTAACATGCTATTTACCGGCGGTGCTAAAGCAGACATGGCACAGAGATGTATGGATAACCTGCAGATGCATTTGCAACGATAAAATCAACGAAATCACAAAGGTGAGTTTTGTTGATGTTGACTGCCAGCTAATCGATGCTAACCTGCTACGCTAATCGATGCTAACATGCTATTTACCGGCGGTGCTAAAGCAGACATGGCACAGAGATGTATGGATAACCTGCAGATGCATTTGCAACTATATTACGTTTCCTTCCACCCACATTTAACGCGAAAAAAACACTTATCAATCGAAGGATTTAAGTTGCTTCATTATCACAAAATGCGAAAGTCCTGATCGTTTGGTCTGCACATTTTACCGGCGATGCTAACGCAGCTATTCAGCCATGCTATGGTTATGAATAGCGTCAATAGCTATTCGTTCAATAGCTTCAGTTTCTTCTTCAATACTTTCATACTCCAACCATCTGTTTCAAAACATGCGTAATCCGTTGAATCGCTTAAGCCGCTGAAATCCGAGTCTGAATCCGAGCTAATGTCGCTATATCTTGCTGTGGTATTCCCCGTTGTTTGTTTACATTGGCAGCACTGTATGACGTCACAGGGAAATGGATAGTGGTTTCGAAGATAGCGAAAATAAGGCACTTTAAAGCTTTATTTAGGGATATTCCGGGACCGGTAAAATTTTGAAAAAAACTTCAAAAAATACAACAAGCCACTGGGAACTGATTTTTATTGTTGAAAATGTTCTCCTTTAAAGGCCTACTGAAATGAGATTTTCTTATTCAAACGGAGATAGCAGGTCCATTCTAAGTGCCATACTTGATCATTTCACGATATTGCCATATTTTTGCTGAAAGGATTTAGCAGAGAACATCGACGATAAAATTTGCAACTTTTGGTCGCTAAAAGATAAGCCCTGCCTTTACCGGAAGTCGCAGACGATGATGTCACCGGTGTGAGGGCTCCTCATATCCTCACATTGTTTTTAATGGGAGCCTCCAACAAAAAGAGCTATTCGGACCGAGAAAACGACGATTTCCCAATTAATTTGAGTGAGGATGAAAGATTTGTGTTTGAGGATATTGATAGCAAGGACTAGAAAAAAAAAGGCGATTGCATTGGGACGGATTCAGGTGTTTTTAGACACATTTACTAGGATAATTCTGGGATATCCCTTATCTTTCTATTGTGTTGCTAGTGTTTTAGTGAGTTTAAAAGTACCTGATAGTCGGAGGGGTGTGTCCACGGGTGTCTTGAGGCCAGTGTCTGATGGAAATCGACGGCAGCTGTATGGAAGGCACAAGCTCAGCTGATCTCCGGTAAGTGGCGACTTTTTACCACAATTTTCTCACCGAAAACTGCTGTTTGACATTTGGTCGGGATCCATGTTCGCTTGACCGCTCTGATCCATAATAAAGTTTCACCTCCGGGAATTTTAAACAAGGAATCACAGTGTGTTTGTGTGGCTAAAGGCTAAAGCTTCCCAAGTCCATCATTCTACTTTGACTTCTTCATTAATAATTGAACAAATTGCAAAAGATTCAGCAACACAGATGTCCAAAATACTGTGTAATTATGCGGTTAAAGCAGACGACTTTTAGCTGTGTGTGTGTGCAGCGCTCATATTTCCTAACAATCCGTGACGTCACGTGTACACGTCATCATTCCGCGACGTTTTCAACAAGAAACTCCCGAGAAATTTAAAATTGCAATTTAGTAAACTAAAAAGGCCGAATTGGCATGTGTTGCAATGTTAATATTTCATCATCGATATATAAACTATCAGACTGCGTGGTCGGTAGTAGTGGCTTTCAGTAGGCCTTTAAAGGCATGAATGTCAGCCCCCCTGCTGGGTGGTCATGTTCATCTAGTGCGGCGTAAACCTAAATGGTGCTGAAGAGGTTGTGGTCGGAGTCCAGAAAAAGAGAGCTCTTAAATCTCCAAAATTTGTGATTTCTATTTCTATTTTTCTCACTTCATAGTTGATTCATTGGAAATTTGGAACTTGAATATTTTTATCTCTTTGGATGTACGGTCGTTTAAATATTCAAACCCTCAATATTGGTTTTAATCTTCATTAAGTGTTCTTTTTTTTATTTGACATGTACAAAACCCAAAACCAGTGAAGTTGGCACGTTGTGTAAATGGTAAATAAAAACAGAATACAATGATTTGCACGTTACTTTTAAAATTATATTCAATTAAATAGACTGCAAAGACAAGATATTTAACTTTCAAACTGAAAAAAACTTAATTTTTTTTGCAAATATTAGCTCATTTGGAATTTGATGCCTGCAACGTTTTTTTTTTTTTATAAAAGCTGGCACGAGTGGCCAAAATGCAATGCTCATCAAACAGTTATTTAAACATCCCACGGGTGAACAGGCTAATTGGGAACAGGTGGGTGCCATGATTGGGTATAAAAGCAGCTTCCATGAAATGCTCAGTCATTCACAAACAAGGATGGGCCGAGGGTCACCACTTTGTGAACACATGAGCAAATTGTCCAACAGTTTAAGAACAACATTTCTCAACCAGCTATTGCAAAGAATTTAGGGATTTCACCATGTACGGTCCGAAACATCATCAAAAAGTACAGAGAATCTGGAAAAACCAATGTGACCTTCGATCTCTCAGGCGGTACTGCATCAAAAAGCGACATCAGTGTCTAAAGGATATCACCACACGGGCTATGGAACACTTCAGAAAACCATTATCTTCAGTCACTACATTTTGTCGCTACACCTGTAAGTGCAAGTTAAAACTACGCCATTTATCAACAACACCCAGAAACGCCACCTGCTTTGCTGGGCCTGAGATCATCTAAGATGGCCTGATGCAAAGTGGAAAAGTGTTCCGTGGTCTGACGAGTCCACATTTAAAATTGTTTTTGGAAACTGTGGATGTCGTGTCCTCCTGACCAAAGAGGAAAAGAACCATCCGGACTGTTATAGACGCAAAGTTGAAAAGCCAGCATCTGTGATGATATGGGGGTGTATTAGTGCCCAAGGCATGGGTAACTTACACATCTGTGAAGGCAACAGTAATGCTGAAAAGTACATACAGGTTTTGGAGCAACATATGTTGCCATCCAAGCAACGTTGTCATGGACGCCCCTGCTTATTTCAGCAAGACAATGCAAAGCCATGTGTTACAAAAACGTGGCTTCAAATTAAAAAAGTACGGGTACTAGACTGGCCTGCCTGTAGTCCAGATCAGTCCCCCATTGAAAATGTGTGGTGCATTATGAAGCCTGAAATACCACAATGGAGACCCCGGACTGTTGAACAACTTAAGCTGTACATCAAGCAAGAATGGGAAAGAATTCCATCTGAAACGCTTCAAAAATTGGTCTCCTCAGTTCCCAAATGTTTACTGAGTGTTGTTAAAAGGAAAGACCATGTAACACAGTGGTAAAAATGCCCCTGTGCCAACTTTTTTGCAATGTGTTGCTACTATTAAATTCCAAGTGAATGATTATTTGCAAGAAAATTAAGTTTGAACTTTAAATATGTTGTCTTTGCAGTCCATTCAATTGAATATCGGTTAAAAAGGATTAGCAAATCATTGTAGTCTGTTTTTATTTACCATTTACACAACATGCCAACCTCACTGGTTTTGTAGAAGAAAGATAGTGGGGAAAAAGCCAATGTAAGCACGAGTGTGAATGAAGCCATGGAAAAGGGACTTGGATGTTTTGGACCGAAGCCAGCCTGAGAAACTTTTTAGTAACTTACTCCAAGTAGGAGAACTTGAGTGGCATGCCAACTTTCTGTGCCATGTTTTAGTTGGAAAAGTTTGAAATTAACCCTCATGCAGGCTTAAGATTGACTAGACACACTTACTCCTGACCTGCTCATAAAAGTGTAAGTCAGCAATATTTTTTCAAATTTAAGATTAATATATATATATATATATATATATATACGTTTTTTATAATGCCAAAAAAATGCAATGTTTCTAAAAATAAGTTGCAGAGTGGAATATTTGAGGTTGAATAATTAAAGCCTTTAATAGTGTCATGATCCATTGCCCGGATCATGTTTGGTTAGTTATAGACTACCTTAGTTCTGGTTCAGCACCCCTGGGTTTGTGTGTTCTCGGTTGGCATGGGTGCTGATTATTTTCACCTGCCTCTGATTAGTGTTCGGGATGCTCACCTGCTCCCGGGCACTTATCAGAGAGCTTTTTATTCTTGCTTTTCGCCACACTCAGTCCGGCTGTCTTGTTTGCTCCGTGCATAAAGTTTAGTGGGTATGCTATTTGGTTCCTCATTCAATGCTAAGTCTTCCTGTTAGCTATTTCCTTAGCTTCCCGTGCAATCGGCACAGTTTTCTCGTGTTTTTTTTTTTTCGTTGTCCTGTATTTTTGGATTTTGACTGATTTATGGTTGTAGAGGTTGCCCTCTAGTGGGTTCCTCGGACCACCACACACTGCCACGAGAGCCCAGATTTCAGGGGACAACACTTTTATTTTCTTAAATGGTGCAAGGCTTTTGCTTGCCAGCAAAATTTATTTTTTTGAGTCAGTGTCTCTCTCTCTCTCTCTCTCTGGGTCTCCCTCCAACTCCAACAACTTGTCTCCATCCAGCTGCTGCTAATAAAGCAACAGGTGATTAGATAACAAGGCCCACCTGGGCCATCCACTCACCTGTCGCTGTGTTCGATGCTGGCCCTGGCAGACCCTGTTCCGCAGCAGGCCCACAGGCCACGCCCCCCTCCACAATGGTAAATAAATCATTGTCTTACCTGCACCATGCCTCCGGAGTTCCATCTGCATCCTGGGGAAACGTTCCGAGCAATTACATGCGACCATGACGTGACAAATAGGTCGATATTTCATGACAATTTTCAGGGTTTCTTCAGGTCATTAAAAAGCATTTCAAAATCATAAAAAATTGTGCGAATTCTGCTAATGCCTCTGGACATTTAAATTTAATTTTTTATTTTCACAAAATCCAATTTAGACGTCCAGAGGCATTAGCAAAATTCGCACAATTGTAGCCTACGGCCGATCGTCAATAACTCAATTCTCACAACGATAAGTAAAAATCAACTTAACTTTGCTGTCATTGATAAATTGTTGTGTCCATGTGTTTCTTTGTCTCTGGCTTTATTCGACAGTGGAATTAAATGATCAGAGTAAGCCTCTTGTCAGTCATCCACAATCTCTGTTTCAGTATGAGCACGTTTTCCTGTGTGTAGTAGTTGTACAGACACTCACTTTAAAAGGGGAACTGTACATTTTTGTGAATTTTTTTCACAATCATTATGAGAGACAAGACGGATGTCTTTTTTTAGTGCATTCTAACTCATAAATAAGCGTAAATAAAAGTCTCCTTATAATAGAGTTAATTGTAATTCTCTACTCCGCCCATAAAGCCCTCTAAAAAATGTTTAATTGTTTTTTTTTTCCCCTTGGCCTCAGTCTGCACCCCCACTCCAGGGCCCAGACTAAGACCGATTTTTTTAATTGTATTTTAATCTTCTATTCTTTTCTCCTATCCCCCCTTGTTTACCTGTATCTCATCTTTTTTATAAGGGGCGCTGGAAGCCGGCAGACCCGTCAGCGATCCTGTTCTGTCTCCCTGTAATGTTTGTCTGATCTTGAATGGGATTGTGCTGAACATTGTAATTTTCCTGAAGGAACTCTCCTGTCGGAATAAATAAAGTACTATCTAATCTATCTATCTATCTATCTATCTAATCTAATCTAAATAATCATCCAAAAAACAAAATTTTTCTGTCAAGAGCTGGTGAGCTGCTTTCTTGCCAAAGTTTATGCTAGATCATAAAGACCAGGGGTCACCAACCTTTTTGAAGCCAAGAGCTACTTCTTGGGTACTGATTAATGCGAAGGGCTACCAGTTTGATACACACTTAAATAAATTGCCAGAAATAGCCAAGTTGCTCAATTTACCTTTAATAAATAAATATATAATATAAAAAATGGGTATTCCTGTCTGTCATTCCGTCGTACTTTTTTGTTCCTTTTATGGAAGGTTTTTTGTAGAGAATAAATAATGAAAAAATACTTCATTGAACGGTTTAAAAGAGGAGAAAACACGAAAAAATCCATCCATCCATCCATTTCCTACCGCATATTCCCTTTTGGGGTGGCAGGGGGCGCTGGCGCCTATCCCCCTGACTGCGTGGCTTCCACCCACCTCCAAAAACATCCACCTGGGGATATGTTGATTGGCAACATTAAATTGGCCCTATTGTGTGAACACGAAAAAAAATGACAATTAAATTTTGAAACATATTTTAAAATTCAAAATTCAACTGAAAAAAATGAAGTGAAAAACTAGCTAATTCGAAACTTTTTGAAAAAATTAAAAAAAGAATTTATGGAACATCATTAGTGATTTTTCCTCATTAAGATTCATTTTAGAATTTTTAATGACGTGTTTTAAATAGGTTAAAATCCAATCTTCACTTTGTTAGAATATCTAAGAAATTGGACCAAGCTATATTTCTAACAAAGAAAAATCATTATTTCTTCTAGATTTTCCAGAACAAAAATGATAAAATAAATTCAAAAGACTTTGGAATAAGATTTAAATTGGATTCTACAGATTTTCTAGATTTGCCAGAATATTTTTTTGAATTTTAATCATAATAAGTTTGAAGAAATATTTCACAAATATTCTCTGTCGAAAAAACAGAAGCTAAAATGAAGAATTAAGTTAAAATGTGTTTATTATTCTTTACAATAAAAAAAATAAACATACTTGAACATTGATTTAAATTGTCAGGAAAGAAGAGGAAGGAATTTAAAAGGTAAAAAGGTATATGTGTTTAAAAATCCTATAATCATTTTTAAGGTTGTATTTTTTGCCTAAAATTGTCTTTATGAAACTTATAAGAAGCAAAAGTAAAAAATTAATAAATTTATTTCAACAAGTGAAGACCAAGTCTTTAAAATATTTTCTTGGGTTTTCAAATTCTATTTGAGTTTTTTCTCTTAAAATTAAAAATGTCGAGCAAAGCGAGAACAGCTTGCTAGTAAATAAATACAATTAAAAAAAAAGAGGCAGCTCACTGGTAAGTGCTGCTATTTCAGCTATTTGTAGAACAGACCAGCGGGCGACTCATCTGGTCCTTACGGGCACCGCGTTGGTGATCCCTGGTATAGAGTATAGATTCATTAGTACCGCGATACTATACTAGTACCGATATACCGTACAAGCCTGGGTTGCACAAGAGCTGGTGCGTTTTGGTTGTGTGGTCCCTTTTCCCCTCCGTGCTCATCACCGACTCTTGTCTTATCGTCCATTTCCTCCACCGCTCCCGATCTTGTCAATGATCCGACACACCATGTCCGAATTTGGCAACCTGAGGCTCGCACACCAAGGTCAAAGTTCGCCTGTCTCTCACGTGACCTCTGCGTCAGCTTCTCTGATGTGATTGACCACTCGCACAAAAGGGCCCCAGTGGTCTGTGCTGTGCTAAAGGGTTCTGGTCCACTCGTTAGCCACAGCGGGGAGGGGCCGGATCGGGGGGAAAAAGGTTTTCTGGGGTCAGGGGGTCAGAGAGATGCCACATGCTCGGTCGTCTGTCACATGGTTGGGCCTCTGTTCCGATGACAGTGCACGGCTTTGAGAGGCAAGACGCGACACCACTATCTTCTTCTCCTCTGGGATGTGTGTAATTTATTCTGGCAACGGGGTTGGGGGGGTCACAGTGTACTCAAAATGGTGTGTCGTCCCTGGAATAGCTTTCGTTGTGGATTAGCTAAGGGTAGGGATACCAGTTGAACATCGACAATGGTGTTTGCATACCATTTTGAGCACAAGATTTCTGGCTGTCAACCAAGGAAATAGAACTCTTAGGAGGCCTACTGAAAGCCACTACTACCGACCACGCAGTCTGATAGTTTATATATCAATGATGAAATATTAACATTGCAACACATAGATAGATAGATAGATAGTACTTTATTTATTCCGTCAGGAGAGTTCCTTCAGGAAAATTACAATTCTCAGCACAATCCCATTCAAGATCAGACAAACATTACAGGGAGACAGAACAGGATCGCTGACGGGTCTGCCGGCTTCCAGCGCCCCTCACAAAAAAGATGACATACAGGTAAACAAGGGGGGAGGGGGGTGGGGAAATAGAAGATTAAAATAAAATTAAAAAATCGGTCTTAGCCTAGGCCCTGGAGTGGGGGTGCAGACTGAGGCCAAGGGGAAAAAAAACAAAACAACAACTCATAGCCATAGTACACATCCCTCTTCCATGTGTGTAAGAGGGAAACATCAAACATCAAAGAACACAGAGGACATTAAAGACATTAAAACAGCAAATGCAACCAGATACTTCAATCAATCAATCAATGTTTACTTATATAGCCCTAAATCACTAGTGTCTCAAAGGGCTGCACAAACCACTACGACATCCTCGGTAGGCCCACATAAGGGCAAGGAAAACTCACACCCAGTGGGACATCGGTGACAATAATGACCCAGTGGGACGTCGGTGACAATGATGACTATGAGAACCTTGGAAAGCAATGGATGTCGAGCGGGTCTAACATGATACTGTGAAAGTTGGATCCATAATGGATCCAACACAGTCGCGAGAGTCCAGTCCAAAGCGGATCCAACACAGCAGCGAGAGTCCCGTCCACAGCGGAGCCAGCAGGAAACCATCCCAAGCGGAGGCGGATCAGCAGCGCAGAGATGTCCCCAGCCGATACACAGGCAAGCAGTACATGGCCACCGGATCGGACCGGACCCCCTCCACAAAGGAGAGTGGGACATAGAAGAAAAAGAAAAGAAACGGCAGATCAACTAAGTCTAGCAGCCGCATTTTGTACCAACTGTAATCTTTTAATGCTAACTTATTCGGGTGTTACCATTTAGTGGTCAATTGTACGGAATATGTATTTCTACATACAGCTATGAATAAAAAGTAAAAGAAACATATCCACTGTGGTGGCCTCTGCGGTGTTCCACGCCATCGTCCGCTGGGGTGGAGGGAGTATGGCCAGAGACAGGAGCATGGCCAGAGACAGGAGCAGACCCAACAAAGCAACCAAGACAGCCGACTCCACTCTCCACATGCCAATACGGCCGGTTTAGTTTACTACATTACAATTAAAATTTCCCCGCAGAGTTTCTTGTTGAAAACACACGAGGTTTCCTTGTTTAAAATCCCCGGAGGTGAAGCTTTACTATGGATCAGAGCGGTCAAGCGAACATGGATCCCGACAAACGTCAACCGGCAGTTTTCGGTGAGAACAATGCCGGTAATAAGTCGCCTCTTACCGGAGATCAGCGGAGCTTCTGTCCTGCTGCAGCTTCGTGAGAGACTGGCGTCAACACACCCGTGGCCACACCCCTCTGACTATCAGGTACTATTTAACTCACTAAAACACTAGCAACACAATAGAAAGATAAGGGATTTCCCAGAATTATCCATTTTTTTTTATTATTAGTAGATTGCACAGTTCAGTACATATTCCGTACAATTGACCACTAAATGGTAACACCCGAATAAGTTTTTCAACCTGTTTAAGTCGGGATCCACGTTAATCAATTCATGGTACAAATATATACTATCAACATAATACAGTCATCACACAAGTTAATCATCATAGTATGTACATTGAATTATTTACATTATTTACAATCCGGGGGGTGGGATGAGGAGCTTTGGTTGCTATCAGAACTTCAGTCATCAACAATTGCATCAACAGAGAAATGTGGACGTTGAAACAGTGTAGGTCTTACTTAGTAGGATATGTACAGCCAGCAGAGAACATAGTGAGTTCAGATAGCATAAGAACAAGTATATACATTAGAAGTACATTTGAGTTGTTTATAATCCGGGGAGATGGGATGTGAATGGAGGAGGGTATTAGTAAAGTGTTGAAGTTGCCTGGAGGTGTTGTTTTAGAGCGCTTTTGAAGGAATATAGAGATGCACTTACTTTTACACCTGTTGGGAGAGCATTCCACATTGATGTGGCATAGAAAGAGAATGAGTTAAGACCTTTGTTAGATCGGAATCTGGGTTTAACGTGGTTTGTGGAGCTCCCCCTGGTGTTGTGGTTATGGCGGTCATTAAGGAAGTAATTTGACATGTACTTCGGTATCAAGGAGGTGTAGCGGATTTTATAGACTAGGCTCAGTGCAAGTTGTTTTACTCTGTCCTCCACCCTGAGCCAGCCCACTTTGGAGAAGTGGGTTGGATTGAGGTGTGATCTGGGGTGGAGGTCTAAAAGTAACCGGATTATCTTATTCTGGGATGTTTGGAGTCTAGATTTGAGGGTTTTGGAGGTGCTGGGGTACCAGGAGGTGCAAGCGTAATCGAAGAAGGGTTGAATGAGAGTTCCCACTAGAATCCTCAAGGTGCTTTTGTCGACCAGAGAGGAGATTCTGTAGAGGAATCTCGTTCTTTGGTTGACCTTTTCGATCACCTTGGTTGCCATTTTATCACAGGAAAGATTATCCTCTAGAATGGAACTTCGATTGGTGATCTCATCCTTCCTGGTCCTATTATTTCCTGTTTAAGTCGGTCAACATGGTAGCTTATCAGTTTTTGCCTGTTTCTCACGGCCCTGCACACCTGTCCTCACTAATCACCTACCTTATATAAGCCTGCATCTTTTGTTGTTCAGTCTGGGATCCAAATTTGCTTTCACGCAACAAGTTACGCCTGCACTCTGTCATCGTATGTATAATCTCGCTAGCTTTTCACGCTCAGCCATTTGTTTATTCCAGCTCTCATGCTGTATGTTTTGTTTTACTCTTTAATGTGTCTATGTGCCAGTTTAGTTCTCATTTTTGTATATCCTAGCTTTTATGCTAGCGCCTTTGGTTTGCCTTTCATTAGCACCAGTGTTTTGTTTCATAGATCCTTTTCGTTAAATAAATTGTTTATATCTTACCTTTGCTGTGTTCACTTGTTGACGCATCCACGAGGGAATCGAACCCGGCATCACAATGCCGAACAGGCGTAACAATATGTATGTGTGTATATATGTTCATATGCATGCATATATGCATCTGTGTGGATATATATACATATACATAGATACATCTCTCATCTCTATCTTTTTTTTTTTACTATTTATATTACCATATTGTATACGCACCTTAGGAGGATCTGCTCCAATTCTGTTGCTCTTTGACCCTGTTCATTGCAATAATGACAATAAAACTCTATTCTATTCTAGTCCTTCACTCTAAATTTCCTCATCCAGAAATCTTTCATCCTCGCTCAAATTAATGGGGAAAATGTCGCTTTCTCGGTCCGAATAGCTCTTGCTGCTGGAGGCTCACATTATAAACAATGTGAGGATGCGAGGACCTCTACAACCGGGGACGTCACGCGCACATCGTCTGCTACTTCCGGTACAGGCATTGGCTTTTTTATTAGCGACCAAAAGTTGCGAACTTTATCGTAGATGTTCTCTACTAAATCCTTTCAGCAAAAATATGGCAATATCGCGAAAAGATCAAGTATGACACATAGAATGGACCTGCTATCCCCGTTTGAATAAGAAAATCTAATTTCAGTAGGCCTCTAGGCCCCGTTTACACTAAGGTTATCCAGGGTAAATTCCACCTAACCTTATCCGTGTCCACACACAACAATGCCACTGTTTAAGACAGGACCAAACCCCTCCCCCATCACCTTCGTCCGATATTCCGATATTGTCCAATTACAGATTCCGATATCAACCGATTCCGATACATACAGTCGTGGAATTAACACATTATAATGCCTAATTTTGTTGTGATGTAACAAGGTTTTCCAAAATAAATTTAGGTTATGGAAAAAAATGCCAACATGGCACAGCCATATTTATTATCTAAGTCACAAAGTGCATAATTTTTTTTTAACATGCCTCAAAACAGCAGCTTTGAAATTTGGGACATGGTCTCCCTGAGGGAGCATGAGGAGGCCGAGGTGGGCGAGTTCGAGATTGTCGGGGGATTTGGGGGTATATTGTAGCGTCCCGGAATAATTAGTTCTGCAAGGGGTTCTGGGTATTTTTTCTGTTGTGTTACAGTGCAGATGTTCTCCCGAAATGTGTTTGCCATTCTTGTTTGGTGTGGGTTCGCAGTGTGGCGCATATTTCTAACAGTGTTAAAGTTGTTTAAACGGCCACCCTCAGTGTGACCTGTATGGCTGTTGACCAAGTATGTATGCATTCACTTGTGGGAATATGTGATTGGGCAGGTACGCAAAGGCAGTGCCTTTAAAGCACACCCCCAATATTATTGACTGGGTGGAAATCGTGAGAATGGTTGCCCCGGGAGATTTTCAGGAAGGACACTGACCAATATTTGAAGCTTTTCAGGTGAAATTGCACTACAGGCAGGCCAGTCTAGTACCCGCACTCTTTTACTACGTTTTTGTAACACATGCAGAATGCTGCTTGGCATTGTCTTGCTGAAATAAGCAGGGGCATCCATGAAAAATAAATTGTTTGGATGGCAAAACCTGTATGTACCTTTCAGTATTAATGGTGCCTTCACAGATGCGTAAGTTACCCAAACCTTGGGCACTAATACACCCCCATACCATCACAGATGTTGGCTTTTGAACTTTGCGCCTAGAACAATCCGGATGGTTCTTTTCCTCTTTGGTCCGGAGGACACAATGTCCACTGTCTCCAAAAACTATTTGAAATGTGGACTCGTCAGTCCACAGAACACTTTTCCAGCATCAGTCCATCTTAGATGAGCTCGGGCCCAGCAAAGCCGGCAGCGTTTCAGGGTGTTGTTGATAAATGGCTTTGGCTTTGCATAATAGAGTTTTAACTTGCACTTACTGATGTAGCTACGGACTGTAGTTACTGACAGTGGTTTTCCGAAGTGCTCCTGAGCCCATGTGGTGATATCCTTTACACACTGATGTCGCTTTTTGATGCATTACCGCCTGATGGATCGAAAGTCACAAGCATTTAATGTTGATTTTCGGCCTTTCTCCGGATTCTCTGAACCTTTTGATGATATTACTGATCGTAGATAGTGAAATCTCTAAATTCCTTGCAATAGCTCGTTGAGAAATGTTGTTCTTAAACTGTTGGATGATTTGCTCACACATTTGTTCACAAAGTGGTGACCCTCGCCCCATCCTTGTTTGTGAATGACTGAAAATTTCATGGAAGCTGCTTTTATACCAAATCGTGGCACCCACCTGTTCCCAATTAGCCAGTTCACCTGTGGGATGTTCCAAATAAGTGTTTGATGAGTATTCCTCAACTTTATCAGTCTTTTTTGCCACTTGTGCCAGCTTTTTGAAACATGTTGCAGGCATCCAATTCCAAATGAGCTAATATTTTCAAAAAATAAAAAAGTTTATCAGTTGGAACACTAAGTATCTTGTTTTTGCAGCCCATGCAATTGAATTTAAGTTGGAAAGAATTTGCAAATCATTGTATTCTGTTTTTATTTACAAACCCTGTTTCCATATGAGTTGGGAAATTGTGTTACATATAAATATAAACAGGATACATCCATCCATCCATTTTCTATCGCTTATTCCCTTTGAGGTTGCGGGGGGCACTGGTGCCTATCTCAGCTACAATCGGGCGGAAGGCGGTGTACACCATTAACAAGTCGCCACCTCATCGCAGGGCCAAACAGAACACAATGATTTGCAAATACTTTTCAACCCATATTCAATTGAATGCACTACAAAGACGAGATATTTGATGTTCAAACTCATAAACTTTATTTTTTTTTTGCAAATAATAATTAACTTTGAATTTAATAGGTGCAACACGTGCCAAAGTAGTTGGGAAAGGGCATGTTCACCACTGTGTTACATCACTTTCTCTTTTAACAGCACTCAATAAACGTTTGGGAACTGAGGAAACTAATTGTTGAAGCTTTGAAAGTGGAATTCTTTCCCATTCTTGTTTTATGTAGAGCTTCAGTCGTTCAGTCTTTGTAGCATATTCAACTGAATATGGGTTGAAAAGGATTTGCAAATCTTTGTATTCCGTTTATATTTACATCTAACACAATTTCCCATTCATATGGAAACAGGGTTTGTACATTGTAGATTGTCACTGAAGTCATCACAACTATGAATGAACACATGTGGAGTTATGTACTTAACACAAAAAGGTGAAATAACTGAAAACATGTTTTATATTGTAGTTTCTTCAAAATAGCTCTAAATCCTTTTACCACACACTTGGCATTCTCTCCATGAGCTTCAAGAGATTGTCACCTTAAGTGCTTTTCACTTCACAGGTGTGCTTGAAGCTCATGGAGAGAATGCCAAGAGTGTGCAAAGCAGTAATCAGAGCAAAGGGGTGGCTATTTTGAAGAAACTAGGATACAAAACATGTTTTCAGTTATTTCACCTTTTATTGTTAAGTACATAACTCCACATGTGTTCATTCATAGTTTTGATGCCTTCAGTAAATGTGTTTTACTTGTATATGGAATATTTAAAGTTTTGGTGTTTGTTTACTGGCGTCATATTGCAGTCTAGACGTAAATGGTAATGGTAAATGGGTTGTACTTGTATAGCGCTTTTCTACCTTCAAGGAACTCAAAGCGCTTTGACACTATTTCCACATTCACCCATTCACACAAATTCACACACTGATGGCGGGAGCTGCCATGCAAGGCGCTAACCACGTGTCTTGCTCAAGGACACAACGGTCGTACCTAGGTTGGTAGATTGAATCAGGAACCCTCAGAATACTGGCACGGCCACACTCTCAACCACGCCACCCAATGTAAAGTCATAAAAATGAAGAAAACTCATTGAATGAAGAGAAGGTGTGTCCAAACTTTTGGCCTTTACTAATGTATCTTAAAATATCTACAAAACCCGTTTCCATATGAGTTGGGAAATTGTGTTAGATGTAAATATGAACAAAATACAATGATATGCAAATCCTTTTCAACCCATATTCAGTTGAATGCACTACAAAGACAAAATATTTGATGTTCAAACGCATAAACTTTGTTTTTTTTTTGCGAATAATAATTAACTTAGAATGCCATGGCTGCAACACGTGCCAAAGTAGTTGGGAAAGGGCATGTTCACTAGTATGTTACATCACCTTTTCTTTTAACAACACTCAATAAACGTTTGGGAACTGAGGAAACTTACTGTTGAAGCTTTGAAAGTGGTATTCTTTCCCATTCTTGATTTATGTAGCGCTTCAGTCGTTCAACAGTCCGGGGTCTCTGCTGTTGTATTTTAGGCTTCTTAATGCACCACATATTTTTGATGGGGGACAGGTCTGGACTGCAGGCGGCCTAGGAAAGTAACCGCACTCTTTTACTACAAAACCACGCTGCTGTTACATGTGGCTTGGCATTGTCTTGCTGAAATAAGCAGGGGCGTCCATGATAACATTGCTTGGATGACAATATATGTTGCTCCAAAATCTGTATGGACCATTCAGCATTAATGGTGCCTTCACAGATGTGTAAGTTACCCATGCCTTTGGCACTAATACACCCCCATACCATCACAGATGCTAGGATTTACACTTTGCGCCTATAACAATCCGGATGGTTATTTTCCTCTTTGTTCCGGGGGACACCAGGTCTACAGTTTCCAAACACTATTTGAAATGTGGAGTCGTCAGACCACAGAACACTTTTCCACTTTGCATCAGTCCATCTTAGATGAGCTCGGGCCCACCGAAGCAGGCAGCGTTTCTTGGTGTTGTTGATAAATGGGTTTTGCTTTGCTATAAGAGTTTTAACTTGCACTTACAGATGTAGCAACCAACTGTAGTTACTGCCAGTGGTTTTATGAAGTGTTCCTGAGCCCATGCGGTGATATCCTTTACACAATGATGTCGGTTTTTGATGCAGTACCGCTTAAGGGATCAAAGGTCCGTAATATTATCGCTTACATGCAGTGATTTCTCCAGATTCTCTGAACCTTTTGATGATTTTACGGACCGTAGATGGTAAAATCCCTAAATTCCTTGCAATAGCCCGTTGAGAAATGTTGTTCTAAAACTGTTCAACAATATGCTTACAAATTGGTGACCCTCACCCCTTCCGGGACGCTACAATATACACTCCCCGCTACCTCCCCACCCCCCACACACACACACACACACACACACACACCTCAACCTCCTCATGCTCTCTCAGGGAGAGCATGTCCCAAATTCCAACCTGCTGTTTTGCGGCATGTTAGAAAAAAATAATGCACTTTGTGACTTCAATAATAAATGCAGCAGTTCCATGTTGGCACTTTTTTCCCATAACTTGAGTAGATTTATTTTGGAAAACCTTGTGTGATGGCAAAATGACTTGTACTCGTTTAATTGAAGATGTTCTTTGAACGGGTCGCCAAAAGTTGTTTATTGGGCTCAGGAATGTGACACGTAGCATGAGATCTATTGTCTGATCAAGCTCTGTCTCCTGTGTCTTTGATGTAACATGTGGACTATAGTTGACCTGGGCATGTGTTTTCCCTCTTCCTTACCCCCAACAGAGCTAAACTGTTCCCCTTTCCTCAGTGCCCCCCCCCCCTGCCCCCTGGGCAAACAACACCCTCTCCCCTTCACAGGACTTTGGGTATTCATTCCACTGGTGCACTGTATGTAAATGAGCATGGAGGGTGGGACTTCTGAGAATGTATAATTGTCATGTCAAATTCTAAAGGGGTTGGAACGAGCTGGAACGAACGGATGTGTCGTTCTGGTTTTTTCTCACTTTGCAAAGCTTGTTATTGACCCCTGAGGCCGACTCACCAAACCCCTGGGGTTCGATCGAACCCTGGTTAAGAACCACTGGACTAGACTCTCACCGTTATGTTAGATCCACTATGGATTGGACTTTCACATTATCATGTTAGACCCGCTCGACATCCATTGCTTTCGGTCCTCTGGGGGAGGGGGGGGTTGCCCACATATGCGGTCCTCTCCAAGGTTTCTCATAGTCATCATTGTCACTGTCACCGATGTCCCATTGGATGTGAGTTTTTCCTTGCCCTTATGTGGGTTCTACTGAGGATGTTGTTGTGGTTTGTACAGCCCTTTGAGACACTTATGATTTAGGGCTATATAAATAAACATTGATTGATTGATTGATTTGTTTGTTACTTTATTAAATAATTTTAAAGCTATTTGTCACTAAAGGATCGTCTTTAAGAAATTTCCATGACACTCGTTACATTGTTTAATATATCCAGTGGGACGTCACAACAAAATTAGGCATAATAATGTTTTAATTCCACGACTGTATATATTGGTATGGGTTGATATCGGAATCGGTAATTAAGAGTTGGACAATATCGGATATCGGCAAAAAAAAAGCCATTATCGGACATCTCTAGTGTTGACTTTCTTTACAATTGTAATGTCGACACCTGGAAAAAGGAGTCCGATGGTGATCACATCAGTTATTTTCCGTGGAGGTGACCCTGGTCCCGCTGAGGAGGTGTAATGCGAGCCCGCTCCCTGCGTTCTCAATCGATGAGCTCGTCTTTGCTGCGGTCCCAGGAGCCCCCTCAATCATTGTCACCCCCGCCCCGCCATCTTTGGGTCTTCCTGTTATTCCTTCTCTTCGTGGTCCTGTCTCTTCTTCAGCCAGCATCAACGCTTAACATCACATTGGTCATAATTGTCAGTGGTGGTATAAAATATTCAGCAGCAAAAAAAAACCATAATGGCCGGTATCAGCGCACTGTGGCTTTTATATGACCGCGCCGACATCCTGCCCCGCCCCTTTTTTTTTTTTTAATGTCCTTTATCCTGTTACTATGCCTTCCATCCTCGGGTTTTACTTCCCCTTCCTATCGATCTGCTTCAGAGGCAACTGGTCTAAAGAATCTGAGGAAGCTTTTAAATTGATGGATTTTATATCCATGCAGGAATAAAGCGATTCTTTTGTGCATTTATGGCTGAATAGAGTTGTAAGTCTGGCTCACCACATGTCCGCATCAAATTGTGTGCACTATCTAAGCTTGGAATCCACTACCTTTGTTGCAGTTTTAATGGGTAATAATTCAGCAGTTTATGTGAGGGTTAGTAAATGGTATTATATCGTGGAATAGTCTTTAATTTGGTTAAATGTCTTGTTAATTTATATATACCGTATTTTCCGGACCATAGGGCGCACTAGTCTAGTCAGGTCTTTTTTTCATACAAAAGGCGCATTAAAGGCCTACTGAAATGAGATTTTCTTATTTAAACGGGGATATTAGGTCCATTCTATGTGTCATACTTGATCATTTCGCGATATTGCTATATTTTTTGCAGAAAGGCTTTAGTAGAGAACATCGACGATAAAGTTCGCAACTTTTCAATCAATCAATCGATCCACTTTATTTATATAGCACATTTAAACAACAATAACGTTTCCAAAGTGCTGCACAGCCATGTTAAAAAAAATATTTAAAAAAAAACAAAATTATGCTCCATCAAAGACTGAATAAAACAAAAAATGAATAAAAATAAAACCAATAAAAACAATATAAAAACAAATTGGATTAAAAACTATTTTAAAGGGTAAAATCAATTAAAACAGTAAAATAAAAATCAAAGTGTATAAGAAACACAGAGGACAACAGAGGACTGAGGACCACACAGCTCACGTAGTGTTAAAAGCCAAAGAATAAAAGTGGGTCTTAAGACCAATCAATCAATCAATCAATGTTTACTTATATAGCCCTAAATCACTAGTGTCTCAAAGGGCTGCACAAACCACCACGACATCCTCGGTAGGCCCACATAAGGGCAAGGAAAACTCACACCCAGTGGGACGTCGGTGACAATGATGACTATGAGAACCTTGGAGAGGAGGAAAGCAATGGATGTCGAGCGGGTCTAACATGATACTGTGAAAGTTCAATCCATAATGGATCCAACACAACAAGACGAGACTTAAAACACTCCACTGTGGAAGCAGTTTGAACATGGTCGCTAATAGAAAAGCCTTGCCTTTACCGGAAGTCGCAGACGATGACGTCACCCTCACATTGTTTATAATGGGAGCCTCCAACAAAAAGAGCTATTCGGACCGAGAAAACGACAATTTCCTCATTAATTTGAGCGAGGATGAAAGATTTGTGTTTGAGGATATTGATAGCGATGAACTGGAAAAAAAATCAAGTTAAAAAACAAAAAAGGGACAAATTCAGATGTTTTTAGACACATTTACTAGGATAATTCTGGGAAATCCCTTATCTTTCTATTGTGTTGCTAGTGTTTTAGTGAGTTTAATAGTACCTGATAGTCGAAGGGGTGTGTCCACGGGTGTCTTGAGGGAAGTCGACGGCAGCTGTATGGACGGCACAAGCTCAGCTGATCTCCGGTAAGTGGCGACTTTTTACCACAATTTTCTCACCGAAAACTGCTGGTTGACATTTGGTCGGGATCCGTGTTCGCTTGACCGCTCTGATCCATAATAAAGTTTCACCTCTGGGAATTTTAAACAAGGAATCACCGTGTGTTTGTGTGGTTAAAGCTTCGCAACGCCATCTTTCTACTTTGAGTTCTCCATTATTAATTGAACAAATTGCAAAAGATTCAGCGACACAGATGTCCAAAATACTGTGTAATTATGCGATTAAAGCAGACGACTTTTAGCTGTGTGTGTGCGCAACGCTAATATTTCCTTACAGTCATCATTCCGCGATGTTTTCAACAAGAAACTCCCGGGAAATTTAAAATCGCAATTTAGTAAACTAAAAAAGCAGTTATTGCATGTGTTGCAATGTTAATATTTCACCATTGATATATAAACTATCAGACTGCGTGGTCAGTAGTAGTGGCTTTCAGTAGGCCTTTAAACGTGTCGTATTATGATTTATTTTTTTTCTAAATGTAAAACATTTCCTTGTGGTCTACATAACATGTAAAGGTGGTCCGTTGGTCAAAAGTTTTGTTTGTGTTTCATATTGCAGTCTACATATATATCTTATGTCTGACTGCCATCTTTTGGTCACACTTATCATTGCACCATGTACCAAATAAAATTAAATGATTTTAAGTGTGCGATTGCCATTATATCGCAGTATACACATTCTAATTATGTGTGACTGCCATCTACTGGTGACATTTATCATTGCACCATGTACCGAATAAAATAGCCTCGAGGACGGTAAGCACAACCAGAATTATTTTGTACACTAGGCGCACCGGGTTATAAGGCACGCTATCAATTTTTTTTGGATAAAATTAAATGATTTTAAGTGTGTGACTGCCATCATATTGCAGTCTACACGTACATGGTAATGATAAATGGGTTATACTTGTATAGCGCTTTTCTACCTTCAAGGTGCTCTAAGCGCTTTGACACTATTTCCACATTCACCCATTCACACACACATTCACACACTGATGGCAGGAGCTGCCATGCATCATATTGCAGTCTACATGTATCTCTTATGTTTGACTGCCATCTACTGGTCACAATTATCATTACACCATGTACCAAATAAAATAGCCTCGAGGTCGGTAAGCACAACCAGAAATATTCCGTACATTAGGCGCACTGGGTTATATTTTTCATAAAATTAAATGATTTTAAGTCTGCGATTGCCATCATATTGCAGTATATACATACCTCTTATGTGTGACTGCCATCTACTGGTGACGCTATCATTACACCATGTACCAAATAAAATAGCCTCGAAGTCGGTAAGCACAACCAGAATGATTCCGTACATTAGGCTGTTATAAGACGCACTGTCGATTTTAGATAAATTTGAATGATTTTAAGTGTTTGACTGCCATCATATGGCAGACTACACTTATCTCTTATGTGTGACTGCCATCTACTGGTCACACTTATCATTACACCATGTACCAAATAAAATAGCCTCGAAGTTGGTAAGCACAACCAGAATTATTCCG
Source organism: Nerophis ophidion (assembly GCF_033978795.1). Classification (NCBI taxonomy): domain Eukaryota; kingdom Metazoa; phylum Chordata; class Actinopteri; order Syngnathiformes; family Syngnathidae; genus Nerophis; species Nerophis ophidion. Next base: position 32,343,053 of record NC_084634.1, read on the forward strand.
TACATTAGGCGGTTATAAGGCGCACTGTCGATTTTTGATAAAATTGAATGATTTTAAGTGTGTGACTGCCATCATATTGCAGACTACACATATCTCTTATGTGTGACTGCCATCTACTGGTCACACTAATCAATACAGAATGTACCAAATAAAATAGCCTCGAAGTCGGTAAGCCCAACCAGAATTATTCCGTACATTAAGCGGTTATAAGGCGCGCTGTCGATTTTTTATAAAATTGAATGATTTTAAGTGTGTGACTGCCATTATATTGCAGACTACACGTATCTCTTATGTGTGACTGCCATCTATTGGTCACACTTATCATTACACCATGTACCAAATAAAATAGCCTCGAAATCGGTAAGCACAACTAGAATTATTCCGTACATTAGGCGGTTATAAGGCGCGCTGTCTATCTTTGATAAAATTGAATGATTTTAAGTGTGTGACTGCCATCATATTGCAGACTACACGTATCTCATATGTGTGACTGCCATCTACTGGTCACACTTATCATTACACTATGTACCAAATAAAATAGCCTCGAAGTCGGTAAGCACAACCAGAATTAGTCTGTACATTAGGCAGTTATAAGGCACACTGTCGGTTTTTGATAAAATTGAATGATTTTAAGTGTGTGACTGCCATCATATTGCAGATTACACGTATCTCTTATATGTGACTGCCATCTACTGGTCACTCTTATCATTACACCATGTACCAAATAAAATAACCTCGAAATCCGTAAGCACAACCAGAATTAGTCTGTACATTAGGCGGTTATAAGGCGCGCTGTTGATTTTTGATAAAATTGAATGATTTTAAGTGTGTGACTGCCATCATATTGCAGACTACACGTGTTTTGTAGGTGTGACTGCCATATACTGGTCACACTTATCATTACACCATGTACCAAATAAAATAGCCTCGAAGTCGGTAAGCACAACCAGAATTATTGCGTACATTAGGCGGTTATAAGGCGCGCTGTCGATTTTTGATAAAATTGAATGATTTTAAGTGTGTGACTGCCATCATATTGCAGACTACACGTATCTCTTATGTGTGACTGCCATCTACTGGTCACACTTATCATTACACCATGTATCAGAATAAAATAGCCTCGAAGTCAGTAAGCACAACCAGAATTATTCCGTACATTAGGCGCTTATAAGACGCACTGTCGATTTTAGATAAAATTGAATGATTTTAAGTGTGCGACTGCCATCATATTGCAGTATATACATACTTCTTATGTGTGACTGCCATCTACTGGTGACACTTATCATTACACCATGTACCAAATAAAATAGCCTCGAAGTCGGTAAGCACAACCAGAATTTTTCCGTACATTAGGCGCTTATAAGACGCACTGTTGATTTTAGATGAAATTTAATGATTTTAAGAGGTTGACTGCCATCATATTGCAGACTACACGTATCTCTTATTTGTGACGGCCATCTACTGGTCACATTTATCATTAGACCATGTACCAAAAAAACTAGCCTCGAGGTCGGTAAGCACAACCAGAATTATTCCGTACATTAGGCGGTTATAAGGCGCACTGTGGATTTTAGATACAATTGAATGATTTTAAGTGTTTGACTGCCATCATATTGCAGACTACACGTATCTCTTATGTGTGACTGCCATCTACTGGTCACACTTATCATTACACCATGTACCAAATAAAATAGCCTCGAAGCCGGTAAGCACAACCAGAATTATTCCATACATTAGGCGGTAATAAGGCGGTAATAAGGTGTACTGTCGATTTTAGATGAAATTGAATGATTTTAAGTGTGTGACTGCCATCATATTGCAGACTACACGTATCTCGTATGTGTGACTGCCATCTACTGGTCACACTTATCATTACACCATGTACCAAATAAAATACCCTCGAAATCGGTAAGCACAACCAGAATTATTTCGTACATTAGGCGGTTATAAGGCGCGCTGTCTATTTTTGATAAAATTGAATGATTTTAAGTGTGTGACTGCCATCATATTCCAGACTACACGTTTCTCTTATGTGTGACTGCCATCTACTGGTCACACTTATCATTACACCATGTAACAAATAACATAGCCTCAAAGTCGGTAAGCACAACCAGAATTATTCCGTACATTTTTGATAAAATGGAATGATTTTAAGTATGTAACTGCCATCATATTGCAGACTACACGTATCTCTTATGTGTGACTGCCATCTACTGGCTACACTAATCAATACACCATGTACCAAATAAAATAGCCTCGAAGTCAGTAAGCACAACCAGAATTATTCCGTACATTAGGCGGTTATAAGGCGCACTGTCGATTTTTGATCAAATTGAATGATTTTAAGTGTGTGACTGCCATCATATTGCAGACTACACGTATCTCTTATGTCTGACTGCCATCTACTGGTCCAAATTAATATTACACCATGTACCAAATAAAATAGCCTCGAAGTCGGTAAGCACAACCAGAATTATTCCGTACATTAGGCGGTTATAAGGCGCACTGTCGATTTTTGATCAAATTGAATGATTTTAAGTGTGTGACTGCCATCATATTGCAGACTACACGTATCTCTTATGTGTGAATGCCATCTACTGGTCACACTTATCATTACACCATGTACCAAATAAAATAGCCTCGAAATCGGTAAGCACAACCAGAATTATTTCGTACATTAGGCGGTTATAAGGCGCGCTGTCTATTTTTGATAAAATTGAATGATTTTAAGTGTGTGACTGCCATCATATTCCAGACTACACGTATCTCTTATGTGTGACTGCCATCTACTGGTCACACTAATCATTACACCATGTAAGAAATAAAATAGCCTCGAAGTCGGTAAGCACAACCAAAATTATTTCGTACATTAGGCGGTCATAAGGCGCGCTGTCTATTTTTGATAAAATTGAATGATTTTAAGTGTGTGACTGCCATCATATTCCAGACTACACGTATCTCTTATGTGTGACTGCCATCTACTGGTCACACTAATCATTACACCATGTAAGAAATAAAATAGCCTCGAAGTCGGTAAGCACAACCAAAATTATTCCGTACATTAGGCTGTTTTAAGACGCACTGTCGATTTTTGATAAAATGGAATGATTTTAAGTGTGTGAGTGCCATCATATTGCAGACTACACGTATCTCGTATGTGTGACTGCCATCTACTGGTCACACTTATCATTACACCATGTACCAAATAAAATAGCCTCAAAGTCGGTAAGCACAACCAGAATTACTCCGTACATTTGGCGCACCAGGTTGTAAGGCGCGCTGTTGTTTTTTGATCAAATTAAATTATTTTAACTGCGACTTATAGTCCGAAAAATACGGTACTTCGCTTTGTGACAAAAAGAAGAGAGAATCATTTTAACCTGGTGCATTTTCCAGTAAACATATTCCTGGGGGGGTGAGCAGCACCAGTCCTCCTCCCGGAAACAAGGATCACATCCAGTCAAAACAGGCCAGTGTTTGGTTTCCACCACAGAGCTCGGTCAGACGCCAGTGGCTGGACTCACTGTAAGTGTGTGTCTGTGTGTGTGTGTGTGTGTGTGTGTGTGGGTGGGGGGTTAGAACCTCTGCTCTCATTTATGAGAGAATGAGACACAGGTGGATAACATGCATCCTTGTATCTAATTTGTTAATTTGCCCGGGAGCAAAGAAAAACCTTGACAGCCTCCTCCTGAGAACGGAGCGTGGCTTTGATCTCCTAACACTGTAATTGGCGTCCAGTTGTTCCGCCGCAGCAACGCGGGGTGGGTGGGAACACATGTTACAGTGCCTTTTGTAATGACTTGAAATTTCCCATCTGCAGCCGCCTTTTTTTCTTCTCCGGGTCAAGAGCATCACCCATTAATCATCACCTGACCGCGTGACAGCCGCCGTTTGATTGGAGGTTTGATCCCCGGCCGCTCTGACGGCTCGCTCTCTCTTGCTGGTGTCGCCAAAGGGGTAAGGAGGTGGCGGCAGTGGGCGGTAGCCTAAACGGGGGTGGAACACACATCACAGGAGGCGTAATTGAGCGCTTACTGAATCAGCAGCCCGGCCCCCTGACTAAGCGACGACCTGGACCCCCTCCAAGCAGCCGGGAATATTTTTATTTTCCCTTCCACATCAGTCCTGGGGAATGTGTGTCCCCCCCCACCCCCCGTACCCGCCAGCCCACCTCTACCTATGCATGGCACGCTCCACCCTCCCCCCGCGTTTCCCTTTCATTGCCGTTTTCCTCTGCTTCGCATTATCTTTATTTGAAATGCAGATTTATAGACTCATCAGAAACACATGTGAAGATCATACGTGCACGAAAAAAAAAAAAAAGCGTGTAAGTTCGCTTTGATTTTATCCGGAAAAGTTCATGTGTGGGTTCACTGTAAAATAGACCCAAAATGTATACTGGAAATACCTGCAGGTTAAAGGCCGGATGTGCCAAGTTTTTATGCCTGCCAGGTCAGCAAGGGTCACAGCCTACATTTCTGACTCAACCCCTCCAGAACTGGGGTTTGACAAATGGTGCGGAGTAATCAATAACGGAGCAGCATCTCCTCATCCGGAAACAACAACCGGAACCCTCAAATAACTAAAGTTCCTTGGGTGAATAATGTAAACTCACTACACAGGTATGTTTTAGCGCTTTCATGGTGAGTTTACTGACAGAAATAAGTGAGAACTTTACACTACTTTATATTAGAAATGGCAACCGCGGAGGATGAATGTCCCATAACAAGAAGATAGAGAAAAGGAAGAAGCTTATCGACTACGGAGTCGCCACGGACTACAAAGGAGGATGTGCGCAAATTTTCAGGACTTATGCAGATCCCAAATACAAACCCTTTTAGTCCCAAAAATATGATACGATTGATTTTTTTATTTTATTTTTATAAACCCCCCCTCGCGTGGCAAATAAAGTAAAACTGTGACGACTGATTGATTGAAACTCGTATTAGTATATTGCAGATTACAGTAAATATTCCGTACAATAAATGGTATCACCGAAATAAGTTTTGCAACTTGTTAATCAATTCTTGGTAACAATTCACGACAACTCTACCAACCGGCGTAGCTCGGTTGGTAGAGTGGCCGTGCCAACAACTTGAGGGTTGCAGGTTCATTTCCCGCTTGTGCCATCCTAGTTACTGCCGTTGTGTCCTTGGGCAAGACACTTTACCCACCTGCTCCCAGTGCCACCCACACTGGTTTAAATGTAACTTAGATATTGGGTGTCACTATGTAAAGCGCTTTGAGTCACTTGAGAAAAGCGCTATATAAAATATAATTCACTTCACTTCACTTCACAATCAAAAGTAGAGATGTCCGATAATGGCTTTTTTGCAGCTATTCCCATATTATCCAACTCTTAACTACCGATTCCGATATCAACCAATATCGATATGTACGGTCGTGGAATTAACACGTTTGTGACAGTTCGCTGGCATCGTGGTGCGGGTTCGTTCTCTCTATTATGCAGTCGGACTTGGACACAGCGTGAAGGTAAGAAATTATATTTTTTTTATTCTAAAGAACAGACTAAGAACAAAAAAACTGGTACTAGGAACAAAAGGCAAAACGAACAGAACTAGCATGGGAGTTAGAAAGAACTAAAAGTGTTAGCATGTGAGCTAGGGAACAACTAAAGGAATAGCGCGGAGGCTAGCAAGTACAAAAACAGTTCTTTACCACAATCGGGAATCATCGTCGTCACCTGTTGCACGGAACAGAAACTAGGATGCGAGAGTGAGTAAACAGAAAAGGCAGGCTTAAATAAGGAGAGTAATTACAAAGCAGGTGCGCGTAGAAAACAAGAGGCAGGTGACACTAATGCGTAACTATGGCAACAGAACAAAACAGGAAGTGCCACCAGGAACTAAGGAAGTCAAATACCAACAGAATACGATACAGAAACGGAACAAAAACAGAATATGACATGATCCGAGCAGTGGATCATGACGTTATTATGCCTGATTTTGTTGCGATGCCCCGCTGGATGCATTAAACAATGTAACAAAGTTTTCCGACTCAAATAATGGAAAAAAAATGCCAACATGGCACTGCCATATTTATTATTAAAGTCAAAAAGTCAATTTTTTATTTTTTTAACATGCCTCAAAACAGCAGCTTGGAATTTGGGATATGCTCTCCCTGAGAGAGCATGAGGAGGTTAAAGTGGGCGGGGTTAGGGGGGGGGGTGTATATTGTAGCGCCCCGGAAGAGTTAGTGCTGCAAGGGTTTCTGGGTATTTTTTCTTTTGTGTTTATGTTGTGTTACGATGCCAATGTTCCCCCGTAATGTGTTTGTCATTCTTGTTTGGTGTGGGTTCACAGTGTGGCGCATATTTGTAACAGTGTTAAAGGTTGTTTATACGGCCACCCTCACTGTGACCTATATCGCTGTTGACCAAGTATGCCTTGCATTCACTTGTGTGTGTGAAAAGCCATAGATATTATGTGATTGGGCCGGCATGCAAAGGCAGTGACTTCAAAGTTTATTGGCGCTCTGGACTTCTCCCTCCGTCCGTGTACCACTCCGTACAGCGGCGTTTTAAAAAGTCAAAAATTTTACTTTTTCAAACCGATACCGATAATTTCCGATATTACATTTTAATGCATTTATTGATTGATAATATTGGCAGTCCGATGTTATCGGACGTCTCTAAGCAAACGTCTTGTGTCTTGTGCACTTCCGAGCTGCACATGCCTTTTCTGTTTAGTTTTTTACCCGAATTTTTTGCCTGACATTCTCTGCATAATCCATACATTTTCTACCGCTTGTCCTTTTTGGAGTCGCGGGGGTTGCTGGAGCCTATCTGAGCTGCATTCGGGCAAAACTACTTTTGGGTAAGGGTTAGGGTTCGGGGTTAGGGTTCAAATCACTTTTAAAAAAAAAATACATTTTGATACTTTTGGATACTTTTTGATCCTTTTTTAAATAAAGGGGATCACAAAAAATAGCATTATTGGCTTTATTTGAACAAAACATCGTAAGTGTACGATAAAAATATGTTTATTATTGAAGTTTTGGACTTATATAAAAGTTAACGTACGAGACGATATTTGTTTTATTAGTAAGTAAACAAACAAATATTGCATACGTCAGCAGACTAATTAGGAGTAACATATTGTGTCATTTATCATTCTATTATTTTGTTTACATTATTAAGGACAAGCTGTAAAAATGGATTATTAATCTACCTGTTAATTAACTGTTAATATCTGCATATTTTCTTTTTCAACATGTTTCTATCTACACTTCTGTTAAAATGTAATAATCACTTATTCTTCTCGTTTGATACTTTACATTAGTTTTGATGATACCACACATTTAGGTATCAATCCGATACCAAGTAGTTACAGGATCATACATTGGTCATATTCAAAGTCCTCATATGTCCGGGGGACATATTTCCCGAGTATGAATATAATATGAATTATAAAAACGAAATAAGATTTTGTGATGCTAAAAAATATACATGCAATCATAGAAGTATCGACTAGATGCGCTATTGTACTTGGTATCATTACAGTAGATCCACCATGGGGTTTGTTTAGATTTTGACGGTGTGTAGTGAAGCATGTTTAGCTATTCCTTGTCCTGCAGTGATAATGATACTTAAGAAAGGTACTTTATTTGTTGCCATGGGGGCTGTCAGGCTTTCTCCTGACAGTTTGTCTATGTTTCAGTTTTTTCCTCTGCATTTGTCCGTTTCCTCTGTGTTTAGTATCTCCTGTCTGTAGTTCCTGTCTAGTGCTCTTATTTTGTCAGCTTCCTCTCTTGTTCCTGTGTTCCTCCTCAGCTGCGGCTGATTGGCACCTGGCCACACCTGTTGCCAAACAGCCCGCTCCTATTTGTACCTGCTTTGTCTTGTGTAAGTTGCTGGATCATTGTATTGTCGTTGCCACATGTCCTCTTGTCGTGCTACCTGTCGTGTCGTTTTGTTACAGCTACTACCTGTCATGCCACATTTTGTCCTGGTCGTCGTAGCGGTAAGCTGTTTCTGCTCGCATTAGTTATTTCTAGTTTTTCTGTTTGCTATCCACTAGCTTCCATGCTAACGTTCCTTTTTGTTTTCTAGCTTCCAGTGCTAGCTCCCTTAGTTTGTTATTCCGCCCACGTGCGTGCTTTTTGTTTGTTCTTGTTTAGTTTTAATTAAATCATGTTTTCATATTCTATGCCTGCCTCCGTCTCTGCATCTTGGGGTTCATCAACAAATAACTCTGACGGGCAAGGATTAGTGATTTAAAACGTAGCTAAAACACTGCCGACTGCGGATGGACAGTAGCCGCTAAATCGCTAGCTATGCATTAAAGCATCTCTTCCTGAGGACGTTTCAGTGTTATAACTTCACCTTTATTGTTAGTTTTTAAGCCAGTTTATGTGTGCATTCTCCCTTTTCTGTCTACAAACTGTGTCTGCTTGTAAGTATTCTGTGATTGTGCGCTGCCGAACATGCTCCTCTGCTCGTAAAACCAGCAATGTCAAGATGTGACGACCACGTTGGGGTGGAGGTCCGGTACCTTTTAGAGGCGCTATAGTACCGAATATGATTCATTAGTATCATAGCGATACCGTACAACCCTACTTCCTGACTTTGTTAACAAAAACAACCCAAAAATAATTTCGGAATCACTTTAGTATCGTTTATGCATTCATATTATACAAGGTATCGATAGTATCGAGATCTGGATGAAAGTTTTATTTCTTAGCTTCTTGTGTACTCCTGCTTGGTGTGTGTGTAGCACGCGTTGCTATTCCTTTTCCTCCAGCCCTCCAGTGATAATGCTACATGAAAGAAACTTTGGTGAGGATTTGTACCTTTTTAGTCGACTTTATACCTTGTGTTTCCGCCCTCTTTCTTTGCCCTTTTGTGCATTATCCTTTCCATCCTTACCCTTTCCATTCCACGGCATAGCTCGGTTGGTAGTGCCAGCAACTTGAGGGTTGCAGGTTCGATTTCCGCTTCAGCCATCCTAGTCACTGCCGTTGTGTCCTTGGGCAAGACACTTTACCCACCTGCTCCCAGTGCCACCCACACAGGTTTAAATGTAACTTAGATATTGGGTTTCACTATGTAAAGCGCTTTGAGTCACTAGAGAAAAGCGCTATGTAAATATAATTCACTTCACCTACTCAGTGGCCTAGTGGTTAGAGTGTCCGCCTTGAGATCAGTAGGTCGTGAGTTCAAACCCCCGGCCCGAGTCATACCAAATACTATAAAAATGGGACTCATTACCTCCCTGCTTGCCGCTCAGCCTCAAGGGTTGGAATTGGGGGTTAAATCACCAAAAATGATTCCTGGGCGCGGCCACCGCTGCTGCTCACTGCTCCCCTCACCTCCCAGGGGGGTGATCAAGGGTGATGGGTCAAATGTAGAGATTAATTTCGCCACACATAGTGTGTGTGTGTGACAATCACGGGTAGCTTAACTTTTTTAACTTTAACTGAACTACTGTGTGGAACAATGTTTGTTTATGTCGAAGTCTTAGAAGCTGCTTCACACAGTGTATAGACGACAGGAAGTAAATGTAGTGACCAGAGCAACATAACTAAAAAAAAAAATAGATTGATTTATTTGAATTAAAATTTCAATTTTCTGACGGCATATTCTGAATCTATTGATCATTTTCATACGTCAGGATCCAAGAGGACCTTTTTTCAATCTGTAACTTGTCATCATAAATTCCATAGCGCTTTGATTGGAGCAGTTGGATGAAAATAAGTAGTGAGTTGTAAGAGTCACATTCCATGTTAACACTAACGCTGGGTTCCTAAGCCTTTTGGCATCTTTTGGACACATCTTCTCATTCACAACACAACTGATGGTCCCAACCCCATTGATGACTACTCAGCCTGTGAAGTGAGAACCATTACCTCTTGAAGCTCATGGAGAGAATGCCAAGAGTGTGCAAAGCAGTGATCAAAGCAATAGGTGGCTATTTTGAAGAAACTTGAATATAAACCAGGTTTTCAGTTATTTCACCTTTTTTTGTCAACTACATTCATACTTGCCAACCTTGAGACCTCCGAATTCGGGAGATTAGAGGTTAGCGGGGGTGTATATATTTTCAAATATTTCTTATATATATATATATATATATATATATATATATATATATATATATATATATATATATACAGTGGAAGAGCGTCCCTGGTTTATTCCCCACCTAGTACCAACCTCGTCACTCCGACACATTTTTTTTTCTCTATCAATGTGGCCCCCAAAACACATTTTTTTCCCCTCTCAATATGGCCCCAGACACATTTTTTTCTCTCAATATGGACCCCAGAGAAATTTTTTTCTCTCAATGTGGCCCCCAGACACATTTTTTCTCCCAACGTGGCCACCCCAGAAACATTTTGTGTCCATCAATGTGACCCCGGACACATTTTTCTCTCAATGTGACCCCCCAAACACATTTTTCCTCTCAACGTGGCCCCCCAGACTCATTTTTTCTCTCAATATGGCCCCCCAGAAACATTTTTTGTCCATCAATGTGACCCCGGACACATTTTTCTCTCAATGTGACCCCCCAAACACATTTTTTCCTCTCAACGTGGCCCCCCAGACTCATTTTTTCTCTCAATATGGCCCCCCAGAAACATTTTTTGTCCATCAATGTGACCCCAGACACATTTTTGTCTCCCAATGTGGCCCCCCAAGAAACATATTTTGTCCATCAATGTGGCCCCAGACACATTTTTTTCTCCAATGTGGCCCCCCGGAAACATTTTTTTTCTCTCAAAATGGCACCCCAGACACATTTTTTTCTCTCAATGAAGACCCCGCACACATTTTTTCCCTCTCAATGTGCCCCCCAGATACATTTTTTTCTCTCAATTTGGCCCCCATACACATTTTTCTCTCTCAATATGGCCCCCCAGACACTTTTTTCTCTCAGTGTGGCCCCCAGACACATTTTTCTCTCAATGTGGCCCCAGACACATTTTTTCTCTCAATGTGGCCCCCACACACATTTTTATCTGTCGAATATGGCCCCCAGACACTTTTTCTCTCAATGTGACCCCGCCAGACAGATTTTTTTCTCTCAAAGTGGCCCCCCAGACACATTTCTTTCTCTCAATGTGGCCGCCCAGATACATTTTTTTCTCAATGTGGCCCCAGACACATTTTTTTTCTCTCAATGTGGCCCCAGACACATTTTTCTCTCAAAGTGGCCCCAGACACATTTTTTTCTCCCATGTGGCCCCCCAGAAACATTGCTTTTCTCAATTTGGCCCCCAGACACATTTCTTTCTCTCAATATGGACCCCAGGGAAATTTTTTTCTCTCAATGTGGCCCCCAGACACATTTTTTCCTCCCAACGTGGCACCCAACAAACATTTTTTTCTCTAAACGTGGCCCCCCAAGACACTTTTCTTTCTCTCAATATGGACCCCAGACACTTTTTCTCTCAATGTGGCCCCCCAGAAACATTTTTTGTCCATCAATGTGACCCCAGACACATTTTGTCTCCCAATGTGGCCCCCCCAAGAAACATTTTTTGTCCATCAACGTGGCCCCAGACACATTTTTTGTCCATCAATGTGGCCCTAGACACATTTTTTTTCTCTCAAAGTGCACCCAGATACATTTTTTTCTCTCAATTTGGCCCCCCAGACACTTTTTTCTCTCAATGTGGCCCCCAGACAGATTTTTTTTCTCTCAAAGTGGCACCCCAGACACATTTTTTCTCTCAATGTGGCCCCAGACACATTTTTCTCTCAATGTGGCCCCCCACACATATTTTTATCTGTCGAATATGGCCCCAGACACTTTTTTCTCTCAATGTGACCCCACCAGACAGATTTTTTTCTCTCAACGTGGCCCCCCAGACACATTCTTTCTCTCAATGTGGCCCCCAGACACATTTCTTTCTCTCAATGTGGCCTCCCAGACACATTGTTTTCTCTCATTGTGGCCCCCCCAGACACATTTTTCTGTCAAAGTGGCCCCCAGACACATTTTTTTTCTCTCAATGTGGCCCCAGACACATTTTTTCTCCCAATGTGGCCCCCCAGAAACATTGCTTTTCTTAATTTGGCCCCCCAGACACATTTCTTTCTCTCAATGTGGCCGCCCAGACACATTTTTATCCGTCAATATGGCCCCCAAACACGTTTGCCTCTCAATGTGACCCCCCAGACACATTTATCTCTCTCAATGTGGCCCCCCAGACACATTTTTTCTCTCAAAGTGGCCCCTGGACACATTTGTTCTCCCAACATGGCACCCCAGAAACATTTTTTGTCCATCAATGTGGCCCCAGACACATTTTTTTTCTCTCAAAGTGGCACCCCTGACACATTTTTTTTCTCTCAATGAAGACCCCAGACACAATTTTTCCCTCTCAATGTGGCCCCCCAGATACATTTTTTTCTCTCAATTTGGCCCCCATACACATTTTTCTCTCTCAATATTGCCCCCCAGACACTTTTTTTCTCTCAATGTGACCCCCAGACAGATTTTTTTTCTCTCGATGTGGCCCCCCAGACACATTTTTTCTCTCAATGTGGCCCCAGACACATTTTGTTCTGTCGAATATGGCCCCCAGACACTTTTTTCTCTCAATGTGGCCGCCCAGACACATTGTTTTCTCTCAATATGGCCCCCCAGACACATTTTTTTCTCTCAATGTGGCCCCCCGACACATTTTTTCTCCCAACGTGGCACCCCAGAAACATTTTTTTCTCTCAATGTGGCCCCCCCAGACACTTTTCTTTCTCTCAATATGGCCCCCCAGACACTTTTTCTCTCAATGTGGCCCCCATACACATTTTCTCTCTCTCAATATGGCCCCCCAGACACTTTTTTCTCTCAATGTGGCCCCCAGACAGATTTTTTTCTCTCAATGTGGCCCCCCAGACACATTTTTTCTCTCAATTTGGCCCCCCACACACATTTTTATCTGTCGAATATGGCCCCCAGACACTTTTTCTCTCAATGTGACCCACCAGACAGATTTTTTTCTCTCAATGTGGCCCCCCAGACACGTTGTTTTCTCTCAATGTGGCCCCCCAGACACATTTTTTCTGTCAATGTGGCCCCCAGACACATTTTTTCTCTCAATGTGACCCCACCAGACACATTTCTTTCTCTCAATGTGGCCTCCCAGACACATTTTTTCTCTCATGTGGCCCCAGACACATTTTTTTCTCAATATGGCCCCAGACACATTTTTTTCTCCCAATGTGGCCCCCAGACACATTTCTTTCTCTCAATGTGGCCGCCCAGACACATTTTTATCCGTCAATATGGCCCCCAAACACGTTTGCCTCTCAATGTGACCCCCCAGACACATTTATCTCTCTCAATGTGGCCCCCCAGACACATTTTTTCTCTCAAAGTGGCCCCTGGACACATTTGTTCTCCCAACATGGCCCCCAGAAACATTTTTTGTCCATCAATGTGGCCCAGACACATTTTTTTTCTCTCAAAGTGGCACCCCTGACACATTTTTTTTTCTCTCAATGA
>NC_084634.1:32356544-32426544 GCF_033978795.1 Nerophis ophidion
AGTCAGGATATTTTTCGTTGATTTAATGTGCATTCAAAAGTAAACATTTGCAAATATATGATAAAACAAGACGCCAGCTAAAGAAGGACTTCTCTATTCGTTCCCGAAAAACCCCGCCAGGTGAGCAGCTGATTTTACGACTTTTGGTGCTGTGGTCCGTGACTCGTTCGTCATCGGCCTTAAGCACATTACAAAAAACAAAAAATAGAGAGTTCATTTTGAAATCTATCAAAATTAGGGTGGTCCCGTAGAGGGATTTTTCAAATTGACTGTGTGTCGGTTTTAAAAGTGCTCCCCCTCTGGTCAACATATGAAATAACAAGTGTGTGTAAAAAAATTGAAGTGCTCCCCTTCTGCCCAACATATGTAATAAGTGTGTGTAAGAAATCAGAATGTGCCCCGTTTATACAAAATTAATTTTAAAAAATATGTATATAGAGACATACTGCAATAACTTGAGGAAAATAATGAAAATTCAAAAACAATTACAAAAAAAAAATTAAAAAGGAAAAATTAACTAAAAGCTTACCTTTTTTAATTTGCATAGTATGTACAGGGTTTCCCACACATTCATTTATTTGTGGAGGCCCGCCAGGAAAGAATTACGGCCGCCACAAATAACAATAAAAAAACAAAAATAATAATAATAATTAAAAAATATATATATTTTTTCGGCTTTTGACTCGCTCGACCCCTCATAAAAGCAATGGGACTCTGTCCGTGAATGGAGCTTGTTGTTACATATTATATAAATATGTAAAAAAATTAAAATACAAGAATGTGTGTGTGTGTTTGCGCGTGTGTGTGTTTGCGCGTGTGTGTGTTCTTGTATTTCTACCGTTCTTGAGATATCAACAAGGAAAAGTACCTTCCATATGAGGACCGGTGAACAAGTTAGGACCGACATCATGGCCCCAATACGGAAAACTATTGCATCTAATAGAGAGCCAAATACTAGAGTTTGTGAACATTGCTCCAAAGTCAGGATATTTTTCGTTGATTTAATGTGCATACGAAAGTAAACATTTGCAAATATATGATAGAACAAGACGCTAGCTAAAGAAGGACTTCTCTATTCGTTCCCGAAAACCCCCGCCAGGTGAGCAGCTGATTTTACGACTTTTGGTGCTGTGGTCGGTGACTCGTTCGTCATCGGCCTTAAGCACATTACAAAAAACAAAAAATAGAGAGTTCATTTTGAAATCTATCGAAATAAGGGTGGTCCCATAGAGGGATTGTTCAAATTGACTATGTGTCGGTTTTAAAAGTGCTCCCCCTCTGGTCAACATATGAAATAAGTGTGTGTAAAAAAATTTAAGTGCTCCCCTTCTGCCCAACATATGTAATAAGTTTGTGTAAGAAATTAAAATGTACCCCGTTTAGACAAAATGTATTAAAAAATATATGTATATAGAGACATACTGCAATAACTTGAGGAAAATAATGAAAATTAAAAAACCATTAGAAAAAAAAAATTAAAAAGGAAAAATTAACTAAAAGCTTACCTTTTTTAATTTACATAGTATTTACAGGGTTTCCCACACCATCATTTATTTGTGGCGGCCCGCCACGAAAGAATTACAGCCGCCACAAATAACCATAAAAAAAAATATATATATATATATATATATATTTTTTTTTTTCAGGCTTTTGACTCGCTCGACCCCTCATAAAAGCAATGGGACTCTGTCTGTGAATGGAACTTGTTGTTACATATTATGTAAATATGTAAATATTATATAAATATGTATATAAATATGTACATAAAGTGTTGTAATTATATTCCAACTCCGCGTTCTTCTTGGTCATCGCCGCCGCCGCCGCTGCCACCGCTGCCACCCATTCCCCCCACCTGTCCAAAAAATAATTAACTAAAAGCTTACCTTTTTTTATTTGCATAGTTTGTATATATTATCAAGGTTGTAAATACAAATATTTATATATCTAAAAATGGTGGTCCTAAAGAGGTAGGCATTTTTCAGCGGTTGCAAGGAGGTAAAAAATACAAGAATGTGTGTGTGTGTTTGCGCGTGTGTGTGTGTGTGTTCTTGTATTTCTACCGTTCTTGAGATATCAACAAGGAAAAGTACCTTCCATATGAGGACCTGTGAACAAGTTAGGACCGACATCATGGCCCCAATACGGAAAACCATTGCATCTAATAGAGAGTCAAATACTAGAGTTTGTGAACATTGCTCCAAAGTCAGGATATTTTTCGTTCATTTAATGTGCATTCAAAAGTAAAACATTTTCAAATATAAGATAAAACAAGACGCCAGCTAAAGAAGGACTTCTCTATTCGTTCCCGAAAACCCCCGCCAGGTGAGCAGCTGATTTTACGACTTTTGGTGCTGTGATCCGTGACTTGTTCGTCATCGGCCTTAAGCACATTACAAAAAACAAAAAATAGAGAGTTCATTTTGAAATCTATCAAAATTAGGGTGGTCCCAAAGAGGGATTTTTCAAATGGACTGTGCATCGGTTTTAAAAGTGCTCCCCCTCTGGTCAACATATGAAATAACAAGTGTGTGGAAAAAAAATTGAAGTGCTCCCCTTCTGCCCAACATATGTAATAAGTGTGTGTAAAAAATTTAATTATGCCCCGTTTAGACAAAATTCATTAAAAAAAATATGTATATAGAGACATACTGCAATAACTTGAGGAAAATAATGAAAATTCAAAAAACAATTACAAAAAAAAAATTAAAAAGGAAAAATTAACTAAAAGCTTACCTTTTTTAATTTGCATAGTATGTACAGGGTTTCCCACACATTCATTTATTTGTGGCGGCCCGCCACGAAAGAATTACGGCCGCCACAAATAACAATAAAAAAACTAAAATAATAATAATAATTAAAAAAAATATATATTTTTTCGGCTTTTGACTCGCTCGACCCCTCATAAAAGCAATGGGACTCTGTCTATGAATGGAGCTTGTAGTTACATAATATATAAGTATGTAAAAAAATTAAAATACAAAAATGTGTGTGTGTGTTTGCGCGTGTGTGTGTGTTCTTGTATTTCTACCGTTCTTGAGATATCAACAAGGAAAAGTACCTTCCATATGAGGACCGGTGAAGAAGTTAGGACTGACATCATGGCCCCAATACGGAAAACTATTGCATCTAAGAGAGTCAAATACTAGAGTTTGTGAACATTGCTCCAAAGTCAGGATATTTTTCGTTGATTTAATGTGCATACAAAAGTAAACATTTGCAAATATACGACAAACCAAGACGCCAGCTAAAGAAGGACTTCTCTATTCGTTCCCGAAAACCCCCGCCAGGTGAGCAGCTGATTTTACGACTTTTGGTGCTGTGGTCCGTGACTCGTTCGTCATCGGCCTTAAGCACATTACAAAAAGCAAAAAAATATAGAGCTCATTTGAAATCCATCAAAATTATGGTGTTCCCAAATTTTTTTAAAGATTTTTCAAATTTACTGTGTCGGTTTTAAAAGTGCTCCCCCTCTGGTGAACATATGAAATAACAAATTTGTGTAAAAAATAGAAGTGCTTCCCCTAAGGCCAACATATGTAATAACAAATGGTTGTAAGAAACTGAAATGCGCATCCGTTCGCCCCCCCAAAAAAAAAAAAAAAAAAAATAAAAAAAAATATATATATATATATATATATATTTATATATATATATATATATATATATATATATATATATATATATATATAGAGAGAGAGAGAGAGACTGTAATAACAAAGTAAATAATGAAGATTAAAAACCAATCACAAGCAAAAAATAATGAAAAAATGTTCTTACCTTTTTTTTTACAAACCTCGTTTCCATATGAGTTGGGAAATTGTGTTAGATGTAAATATAAACGGAATACAATGATTTGCAAATCATTTTCAACCCATATTCAGTTGAATATGCTACAAAGACAAGATATTTGATGTTCAAACTCAAACCTTTTTTTTGTGTGCAAATAATCATTAACTTTAGAATTTGATGCCAGCAACATGTGACAAACAAGTTGGGAAAGGTGGCAATAAATACTGATAAAGTTGAGGAATGCTCATCAAACACTTATGTGGAACATCCCACAGGTGTGCAGGCTAATTGGGAACAGGTGGGTGCCATGATTGGGTATAAAAGCAGTTTCCATGAAATGCTAAGTAATTCACAAATAAGGATGGGGCGAGGGTCAACAATTTGTAAGCAAATTGTCGAACAGTGTTAGAACAACATTTCTCAACGAGCTATTGCAAGGAATTTAGTGATTTTACCATCTACGGTCCGTAAAATCATCAAAAGTTTCAGAGAATCTGGAGAAATCCCTGCACGTAAGCAATGATATTACGGACCTTTGAACCCTCAGGCGGTACTGCATCAAAAACCGACATCGGTGTGTAACGGATATCACCACGTGGGGTAAGGAACACTTCATAAAACTACTGTCAGTAACTACAGTTGGTCGCTACATCTGTAAGTACAGGGTTAAAAAAACTCTACTATGCAAAACGAAGGCCATTTATCAACAACAACCAGCAACGCCGCCGGCTTCTCTGGGCCCAAGCTCATCTGAGATGGACTGATGCAAAGTGCAAAATTGTTCTGTAGTCTGACGATTGTTTTTTTATTGTAAAGAATAATAAATACATTTTAATTTAATTCTTCATTTTAGCTTCTGTTTTTTTGATGAAGAATATTTGTGAAGTATTTCTTCAAATTTATGATTAAAATTATTTTTGCAAATCTAGAAAATCTGTAGAATCAAATTTAAATCTTATTTCAAAATCTTTTGAATTTGTTTTACAATTTTTGTTATGGAAAATCTAGACGAAATAATGATTTGTCTTTGTTAGAAATATAGCATGGTCCAATTTGTTTTATATTCTAACTAAGTGCAGATTGGATTTTAACCTATTTAAAACATGTAAGCAAAATTCTAAAATTAATCTTAATCAGGAAAAATTACTAATGATGTTCCATAAATAATTTTTGTATTTGTTTAAAAAACATTAGAATTAGCTAGTGTTTCTCTTCATTTTTTGCGGTTGAATTTTAAATTTTAAAGAGTTGAAATTGAAGATAAACTATGTTTCAAAATTTCATTTTCATTTTTTTCGTGTTTTCTCCTCTTTTGAACCGTTCAATTAAGTGATTTTTTCATAATTTATTCTCTACAAAAAACCTTCCGTAAAAGTAAAAAAATGTATATATATAGATTTATTTATTAAAGGTAAATTGAGCAAATTGGCTATTTTTGGCAATGTATTTAAGTGTGTATCAAATTGGTAGCCCTTCGCATTAATCAGTACCCAAGAAGTAGCTCTTGGTTTCAAAATGGTTGGTGACTCCTGACTTAAGCTCTACATAAAACAAGAATGGTGAAAAATTCCACTTTCAAAGCTTCAACAATTAGTTTCCTCAGTTCCCAAACGTTTAATGAGTGTTGTTAACGGAAAAGGTGATTTAACACAGTGGTGAACATGCCCTTTCCCAACTACTTTGGCACGTGTTGCAGCCATGAAATTTTAAGGTAATTATTATTTGCCCAAAAAATAAAGTTTATGAGTTTGAACATCAAATATGTTGTCTTTGTAGCATATTTAACTGAATATGGGTTGAAAAGGATTTGCAAATCATTGTATTCCGTTTATATTTACATCTAACACAATTTCCCAACTCATGTGGAAACGGGGTTTGTATTTGCATAGTATGTATATATTATCAATTTTGTAAATACAAATCTTTATACATCTAGAAAGAGTGGTCCTAAAAAGGAAGGCATTTTTTGGCGGTCTCAAGAAGGTAAGGAATACAAAAATGTGTGTGTGTGCGTGTGTGTGTTGTAAGCAATGACAAACACACTTGTGGACTATTTCAACTTTTAAGACAATCCGGGTATACATTGTGTCAATATTTGTGTTATTTGTTCATACAAGCAAATTTGACTGAGTTGAAAGAATATAGATGCCAGAGGATATTTATTTTTAAAACAGTAATCATTGGTTTCTTAAAATGGCGCAGCACAACGTCAAGTAGCACATTCTTTCCTCATGACAAATGTCTAATTGGAAACCATTGAATAGAAAATAATTCCTTTTATTGTCACTATACACAGGTACAATGCAAAACATAGGAAGGAATGAAAATAAAAATAGCGCAAAAGGAGGTAAAGATGCACAGTCCAGTCCTGAAAACGAATGTTCTGAATGTTTTGTTTAAATATTATACTATATAGATACATACAGAAGCATTCAGACTGTGGATTATTTTTTCAAAATCTCTGATAACATAAATTTACGGAATCCTTTACTATTATTTACACTTTTAGCTGATATAATTGTCTACCAGATGCTGCTACTTATTCTGATTCTAACCATGTCTTTACTAAGAATGGGCGATTAGGGCTAAAATCTAATCTACTGTATGTTGCAATATGTATTGCAGCCTCATGCAATAACGATATATTATGTATGTAAATGATAATAGAAGCATTTCTAAATGTGTTACAAAGGCTCCTGATTTAGCTGCTGACATATGCGGTAACATATTGTGGCATTTTCGGTTGTATTATTCTGTCAAAACCGATACAAAATATTTCATAAATGTTTATTAAAATACCCTAATAGCTTCCAAGCCTGTCACACAGCAGTAAAACGGCTGATCAAACAAAACAGAAGTCATCGTTTTGGACCCACTCGCGACAGAAGCTCGCTCTCCATCAGCTAAAGAGACTTAATAACTACACCGTGAAGTTTTCGTGAATTTGCAAAACTGAAAAAACACAAAAATAATTCCATAGTGAGGAAATAATACCAACACAGACACTTGCAAACATGTTAGCATAATGCTAACAAAGCGAGCTTGTTTACATTAAGATTAGAGATGTCTGATAATATCGGACTGGCAATATTATCGACCGATAAATTCTTAAAAATGTAATATCGGAAATTATCGGTATCAAAAAGTAAAATTCATAACTTTTTAAAACGCCGCTGTACGAAGTGGTTCACGGACGTAGGGAGAAGTACAGGGCGCCAATAAACCTTAAAGGCACTGCCTTTGCGTGCTGGCCCAATCACGTAATGTCTACGGCTTTTCACACACACACAAGTGCATACTTGGTCAACAGCCATACAAGTCACACTGAGGGTGGCCGTATAAACAACTTTAACACTGTTACAAATATGCGCCACACTTTGAACCCACAATAAACAAGAATGACAAACACATTTCGGGAGAACATCCGCACTGTAACACCCTAACCCTAATATATATATATATATATATATATATATATATATATATATATATATATATATATATATATATATATATATATACACCAATACACTAAAATCAATGCTAACGCCAATGATTATTCTGATTAGGTTGTGTAAATATTGGCCTTTAAAGAGCTAAAAATGTAAATATAATAAATATTTGTATCAAATATTTTTTATATTGCGCGGAAAAATACATTAAAAAAAAATATATATATATAATAAATACTTCATATAGGTATTTCAAGCCAACTCATTTAAAGAATAACAATGGGAAGCCAACATTTTTAGTGTTAGCATCATTAATTTCAATAATACTTATTTCTGTGTGAAGTTAGATTCAGTTAGTGAAAAATAAACGCTACCTGACACCATACCTGAATCAAATGCACAACCCTTTAAAGTTGGATCAAAACCAATAAAACTAAGCATTTTAATTAACACCTTGTTTTCCACCAAAGACGTCATTTGTAAATATTACCAAATTTGTGCTTAACATTGGCCAAAGACTCGCTGCGTACTTTCACAGTCGTCGTTGGGAATCATAACATCTGACTTTTCACCTAACTCGCTGCTAGAAAGGATTATTTGGTAAAGATATGCGCAGTGGAAAATACAACACAACAGCATCAGGCCACCCACACGTCACACACACCTACATGAGTTTTCCACTAAGCAGTGCACTTTTGGACAATTCTTTTTTTTTTTTTGCTTTACAACTGAAAAGAAAATATATGTAAATGACAAAACAAAAGTATATAAAAAGCTATTAATCACAGTTGTGAGCTACTAAAATGGACAAAGCTGAATGGTGGCTTATATGTCAAAATTCCCCAAGTTCGCACTGGTTTTGTACAAACCCCGTTTCCATATGAGTTGTGTTAGATGTAAATATAAACGAAATACAATGATTTGCAAATCATTTTCAACCCATATTCAGTTGAATATGCTACAAAGACAATTTGATGTTCAAACTGATGAACATTTTATTTTTGCAAATAATCATTAACTTTAGAATTTGATGCCAGCAACACGTGGCAAAGAAGTTGGAAAAGGTGGCATTAAATACTGACAAAGACGGCGCTTAGATGGCAGCATATGTTGCTCCAAAACCTGTGTGTACCTTTCAGCATTAATGGTTCCTTCACAGATGTGTAAGTTACCCATGCCTTGGGAACTAATGCACCCCCATACCATCACGGATGCTGGCTTTTCATCTTTGCGTCGATAACAGTCTGGATGGTTCGCTTCCTTTTAGTCTGGATGACACGATGTTGAATATTTCCAAAAACAATTTGAAATGTGGACTCGTCAGACCACAGAACACTTTTCCACTTTGCATCAGTCCATCTTAGAGGATCTCGGGCCCAGAGAAGACGGCAGCGTTTCTGGATGTTGATAAATGGCTTTCGCTTTGCATAGTGGAGCTTTAACTTGCACTTACAGATGTAGCGACAAACTGTATTTAGTGACAGTGGTTTTATGAAGTGTTCCTGAGCCCATGTGGTGATATCATTTAGTGATTGATGTCGGTTTTTGATAAAGTGCCGTCTGAGGGATCGAAGGTCACGGTCATTCAATGTTGGTTTCCGGCCATGCCGCTTACGTGGAGTGATTTCTCCAGATTCTTTGAACTTTTTGATGATATTATGGACCGTAGATGTTGAAATCCCAAAATTTCTTGGAATTGCACTTTGAGAAACGTTGTTCTTAAACTGTTTGACTATTTGCTCACGCAGTTGTGGACAAAGGGGTGTACCTCGCCCCATCCTTTCTTGTAAAAGACTAAGCATTTTTTGGGAAGCTGTTTTTATACCCAATCATGGCACCCACCAGTTCCCAATTAGCCTGCACACCTGTGGGATGTTCCAAATAAGTGTTTGATGAGCACTCCTCAACTTTATCAGTATTTATTGCCACCTTTCCCAACTTCTTTGTCACGTGTTGCTGGCATCAAATTCTAAAGTTAACGATTATTTGCAGAAAAAAAAATAAATGTTTATCAGTTTGAAGATCAAATATGTTGTCTTTGTAGCATATTCAACTGAATATAGGTTGAAAATGATTTGCAAATCCTTGTATTCTTTTTATTTTTACATTTAACACAATTTCCCAACTCATATTAAAACGGCATTTGTACATGTCTGAATACATTTTATACTATATATACAGTATTATTTATTACCGCGTATTGATAGTTTTCGCTGCCTCCCTTACTTGAGCCGGAGCACCACTATTCCGTTGCCTTGGCAACTGGTGTGTCAAGGGACTTCATCCCGATCCAGTGCATGATGTTCTCTACGCTAGTTCAGAGAGCACAGAAAGCATAAGAAATAACGAGTGAGCTCATTTCTTATTCTTTCTTTTCATCATTTTTTCTTAACCCCTTTCTGCGCCACCTTTGATGCCGTTGTCGTTATTGCCCGCACGCAGAAAATGAAGAGTCCTCCTCACCTCCTGGGGTCTGAGCTCCCATTTTGTTTGATTTTGCATCCAATTAAAAAAAGCATGAAGGAGTGCTTTAAAATGTTGCCTGTGTTTACACAGGTGTGATCCATGGGGTAATGTTGTGTGACCCTTGACATTACCAAACGAATGACCATATTTAACTTAGAACTGTTTTATAGCTGAAAAATGGCTTTTATTTACTCAACTGCAGGCATTTAATATGGGCCTTTTATTAATATCTCGATATTTTTAGGCCATGTCACGATACATGATATATATATCGATATTTTGCCTTAGCCTTGAATGAACACTTGACACATATAATCACAGCAGTATGATGATTCTATGTGTCTACATTAAAACACTCTTGTTCAAACTGCATTAATATATGCTCATTTTAAACTTTCATGCAGAGAGGGAAATCACATTTAAGTCAATTGACCAAAAGTGTATTTATTAAACAGTTATTAAGCAGTGGCACAAACATTCATGTCATTTCCAAAACAGAAAGTGCAAGATTGTCAGAGACATTTTAAAACAAGTGCACTTTTGTGCATGATGTCACTAAGATGACATATCAAAACAACACTAAATTAAAGTGCTTTTTTTTGTACAGAACGCCACTACAATAGTTTAAAACAAATAAAGTGCGCTTGTGTGCATGATGTCACAAGATATTTCAATAAGTGTCAAATACAAATGAGCTGTATAATAGGAAATCAAATAGTGTATGTCCTTCTCTGTGTGGTAAGTTATTTCCTTCTGTTGTTATTTGTTTCATACGGTGTTGATCTGGAAATAGTTGCTTCGGCATTTTGTTGGTGTGGCACCGAACAAAGATGTTGACATGCGGAGTTTCAAGCACTCTTCATTCTCGAGCGGGTGACTTTTCAAATGATGCTACATATTAGCAGTAATGCTACTTTTTGTAGCAATGCTTTTGCCCCACACGTGACAAATTACGGTTATCTGTTCCATATTCCCCCTTGAAGCCAAACCACCCCCAGACAATGGAACTGATTTTCTTGGGAGTGAATTCTTCCTTCATTTGTTACCAGATTTGTACCTTCTTTCTCTTGTATTACCACTCGCACCACAGCTAACGTTACCCATGCCGCTACATCTCTGCTCCGCGACGGCGTATACGTACGTGACGTGTGTTAGAAGATGCGCTTGTTTTATGTCTCTGTGAGAAGGAGAGAAAACAAAGAGTGAAGAAGAGCCTGTAGTGCAGGGGTCGGCAAGTTTTACCACTCAAAGAGCCATTTCAACCCATTTCACAAAATGAGGAAGACAATGGGAGCCGCAGCTATTCTCGCCAATATCTGCTGGTGATCACCCAGATGACAAGAATAAGGGCATGCTATGAAGCCATTGCCTTAAACACCTTCTACAACATGTACAAACCGCTTGCCAGTCCAGCAACATGTTGTGAGAGGCTTCGCAGATGCACGCACACGACTGGAAGGCATATTGTGTGACACAGAGTACACTGACGGTACTAATATGCGCCACATTGCGAACCCACACAAAAGAAGAATGACAAACACATTTCGGGAGAAAATCCTCACAGTAACACAACATAAACGCAACACAATAAATACCCAGAATCCTTTGCATCCATGACAAATCCTGACTATGTTATACACCCCGCGAGCACCAAACCTCGCCCACCTCAACCACGCGGGGGGGGGTGTTTGGTGCTCGCGGGGTGTATAACATAGTCAGGAATTGTCATGGATGCAAAGGATTGAATCCATGTGTTTGCATGTGTTTCCGGTCGGCACGCAAATACCATTCCGTGAATGGCGGGCGCGATATGACGTTCAACAGGACGTTAAGAGTAATATCATCACGGCACGCCCTTAATATTGTAGGCCGAGTGAAAATTGGAGAACCTTGACTCCGGGTGCTGTCCGGGAGAGGCATTGAATTCCGGAATCTCCCCGCAACAATTTGGGGGGCCGGCGATTGTGCAGCTGAGCCGCATCAGAGTTGCCAAAGAGCCGCATGCGGCTCCGGAGCCACGGGTTGCCGACCCCTGCTGTAGTGTAAGGCCTGCAGCTAAAAGCAATTGCGTGAGAACCTATACTCCAAAATCACGATATAGTTTTTTTCTATATTGCACAGAGACAAACCCGCGATATATCGAGTAAATCGATATATCGCCCAGCCTTAATTCAAACAGACATAAATGCCGGCACTCTACCAGTGATACTGCTAGTTGATAATGATACTTAAGATACTAAGAAATGCAGTTTATTTTTCCGCAATAGGAGGCGATTATTATTAACTTATGAGAGCAATGGTGTATAGAGGAATACAGTAAGCTCCTCATAGCCACTTTTGTAAGTCAGGTGACTAAAAATAAAGTATCGCCCAGGCATTATTTCGCACATACTTTTTCGCCGAAATCCGTCGATACTGATACTAGTCTGTTGTTTTGACAAAACTGTGACACAGTGAAAGAGGTGAGCTTCACAAGCCGTCCTGAAACTTGCCTGTTGCTCCATCGCAGCCTTGAGTGTGTGAAGCAGACTCATTAGGCAGGGAAGCCAATGGAAAAAGCAGACCCGTTCCGCACACGGGGGTTGGGTATGAGGAATGGGGCTCGGGGGGGGCTCTATGTGCCTTATTGGGCCATGCAAAATGTTCATTCAACTCAATGTTAAAGAATGCTATAAATGCCAGTAATGTGTTTTCTCAGGAGATGACCTAATTTGGTCAACCTAAATGTCTGTGCAGCACTTGTCATTGATTTAAGTTAGGGGCATCCGAATAATTGAGACTCGGAGCTTACAGTAACGGGCCTTCCAATTTCGGGAAGTAGCCTCTACAGTAAACTTAGATTTCTAAAATTGGATATAAGTTCAACTTCAAAGTGAGGTGATCACATGTTTTTTTTCCAAACTGTCAGACTTGTTCACACCTGTGTCACCTGCTGTGTTGCGTGGACACTGTTGGTAGCACAGAAAAGCTAATTATTGCCTGGCAACGCATTTTGTTGGTTGGCTGTAGCAAGATTGCGTACAAATGACAATGAACCAGGGCTGAGCAATATATCGATATACTTGATATATTGCGGGTTTGTCTCCGTGCGATATATCAATCAATCAATCAATCAATGTTTACTTATATAGCCCTAAATCACTAGTGTCTTAAAGGGCTGCACAAACCACCACGACATCCTCGGTAGGCCCACATAAGGGCAAGGAAAACTCACACCCAGTGGGACATCGGTGACAATAATGACCCAGTGGGACGTCGGTGACAATGATGACTATGAGAACCTTGGAGAGGAGGAAAGCAATGGATGTCGAGCGGGTCTAACATGATACTGTGAAAGTTCAATCCACAATGGATCCAACACAGTCGCGAGAGTCCAGTCCAAAGCGGATCCAACACAGCAGCGAGAGTCCCGTTCACAGCGGAGCCAGCAGGAAACCATCCCAAGCAGAGGCGGATCAGCAGCGCAGAGATGTCCCCAGCCGATACACAGGCAAGCAGTACATGGCCACCGGATCGGACCGGACCCCCTCCACAAGGGAGAGTGGGACATAGAAGAAAAAGAAAAGAAACGGCAGATCAACTGGTCTAAAAAGGGAGTCTATTTAAAGGCTAGAGTATACAAATGAGTTTTAAGGTGAGACTTAAATGCTTCTACTGAGGTGGCATCTCGAACTGTTACCGGGAGGGCATTCCAGAGTACTGGAGCCCGAACGGAAAACGCTCTATAGCCCACAGACTTTTTTTGGGCTTTGGGAATCACTAATAAGCCGGAGTCCTTTGAACTATATATAGAAAATGACTACCGTTTTTTCCTTGAATTGCCGTATGCGCCTGCCTAGAATTACTGCCGGGTCAAACTCGTTTCGCAAAATAAATTAGCGCATGCTTAGCATTACCGCCGGCTCAGGATTAACGCCGGGTCAAACTCGTTTCGCAAAATATTATTTTTATTAGCGCATAGGGACGGCGTGGCGCAGTGGGAGAGTGGCCGTGCGCAACCCAAGGGTCACTGGTTCAAATCCCACCTAGAACCAACCTCGTCACGTCCGTTGTGTCCTGAGCAAGACACTTCACCCTTGCTCCTGATGGGCGCTGGTTGGCGCCTTGCATGGCAGCTCCCTCCATCAGTGTGTGAATGGGTAAATGTGGAAGTAGTGTCAAAGCGCTTTGAGTACCTTGAAGGTAGAAAAGCGCTATACAAGTACAACCCATTTATCATTTATATCTAGAATTTCCATGGGGTCAAACTCCTTTCGCAAAATAATTAGCATATGCCTATTATTTCCGCCAGATCAAACTTGTCACGTCACGAGTGACACTTCACCTGTTATCATTTTCAAAATGGAGGAGGCTGATTTCAATTTGAAATCGCATAACGGGAAGAAGATTAAGAGTATTCAGTAGGATTTAAGGTCCAAGCTATTGAATATGCTAAAAAGAACAGTAAGCAGCTATGTTATATTAATATACCGTAGCTGCGTGTGTCAAATATGAGTCATCAAATGACTCCCGCCTCCTGGTGGTAGAGGGCGCTAGTGATCCTTCTTGCGACAAGTCGGCTGCAGAAGAAGTGACAAAAAGCAGCAAGAGTGAGCAGCGATCGTTTATTTTTTCCTCTCGCTTGCACTTTTAACATGGAGGATTACATATCTAAAATAAAACAGTTTTCTAAACTGGACTTTCAATCGAAGTTGGAGGTAATAAAGGAAGATCTCAATCGAGAGAGAGAGACTTTTAAAACTGAAGAAAGATAAGGAAGACTTCTATAAACAAGTTATCGATGCTTTTGATCAGAAGGAGCTGCGCATGGACTTCATTTATAAGTAAAGGTAAGACCATAATAACGTTTTTTTATGAAATGTGCTTTTCATGATGGTATCCTTACATCACACTCAAATTTATAAGCGCAGGCCTAAATTTACCACATGCCTTTGGTAAGCGCCGGAGTGAGAAGAGGTTATAAATTAATTAGCGCCGTCGGCGGCAATTCAAGGAAATACGGTATATGGTGATATTGGAGTATACATTCTCACGCAGTTGCTTTTAGCTGCGGGTATTACACTACATGCGTTTCCCACTCTTTTTTGTCTCTGCTTCTCACAGAGACTTAAAACAAGCGCACCTTCTTACATACGTCACGCGTGCAACGTCACACGCTCCCGCGGAGCAGAGAGGTAGCAACATGCTAACAATAGCTGTGATGCTAACGGTGCGGGTGGTAACACGAAAGAGAGAAGGCGTGAATCTGGTAACAAATGAAGGAAGACTTCATTCCCACGAAAAAAAAACAAAAGGGTCCATCCTCTGTCGGTGGTTTGGCCTCAAGTGGGAAGACGTTGAACAATTATGCGGCAAAAGCGTTGCTACAAAAAGTAACACCACTGCTAATGTAGCATCATTTGAAAAGTCACCCACAAGAGAATGAAGAGTGCTTGAAACTCCGCATGTCAACATCTCCGTTCGGTGGCACACCAACAAAATGCCGAAGCAACCATTTCCAGATCAACACCGTATGAAAAATATAGTCACCAACAGAAGCAGATAACGTCCGCAGGAACCTACCACATAGCAAAATACAAACATTATTTGATTTCCTATTATTCAGCTAATTTTTATTTGACAGTTATTGAAATATCTTGTGTGACATCATGCACAAAAGTGCACTTTATTTATTTTAAACTATTGTAGTGGCGTTCTGTACGAAAACTTTAATTTAGTGTTGTTTTGATATATCATCTTAGTGACATCATGCACAAAAGTGCACTCATAGCTTGTTTTAAAATGTCTCTGACAATCTTGCACTTTCTGTTTTGAAATGGCATGAATGTTTGTGACACTGCTTAATAACCGTTTAATAAATACAGTTTTGGTCAATTGACTTAGTTCAGAGACAGGTGTAAATAATAAGTAACCATGGTAACAACCAAGGGTGCCCAAAAACAGGAACTCAGGGAGTCCAAAACTAACAGAACATAACAAAATCATGATCCGTGGTCCGGATCTTGACAGATTATATGTTTGATAGCCCTAAAATATAAACTACATACCACTTGTGGGGCGGAATAGCTCGGTTGGTAGAGTGGCCGTGCCAGCAACTTAAGGGTTGCAGGTTCGATTCCCGCTTGTGCCATCCTAGTTACTGCCGTTGTGTCCTTGGGCAAGACACTTTACCCACCTGCTCCCAGTGCCACCCACACTGGTTTAAATATAACTTAGATATTGGGTGTCACTATGTAAAGCGCTTTGAGTCACTTGAGAAAAGCGCTATATAAATATAATTCACTTCACTTCACTTGTGATTTCCTTCTCTGCATGAAAGTTTAAAATAAGCATATGTTAATGCAGTATGAACAATAATGGTGACAAGTCGCCACCTCATAATAATATAATCATCTAACAAAAAAATAAATACACCTGAAACATAAAGCATTTTATTATTTTACAAATTCTATTGTACTTACTTTGCTATAAGTCATACCAAAATAACTAATATTAACTGTGTTCATTTGGTAATGATGGCCTTGACATCCAAGCATTTATTTAAGGTGAGGTGATTTATTGAGGCATGGCATCTACTAAAGCGTTGAACACTTATTTGACGACGAATAATCCATTGATGTCTCCGGTAAGATATATATCACAATTTCCCCCTCCAAAAACATGCTGGTTGTGGTAGAGAAAACATATTCGCTTGACCGCTCTGTGTTAAAGCTTCACAACAAACAAAGAAACACCGGCTGTGTCTCGGTGCTAAAGGCAGCTGCAATCCACCGCTTTCCACTAACAGCATTGTTTTTTATAGTCTCCATTATTAATTGAACAAATTGCAAAAGATTCAGCAACACAGATGTCCAAAATACTGTGTAATTATGCGATTAAAACAGACGATTTTTAGTTGTGTGTGGTGCAGCGCTAATATTTCCTTACAGTCCGTGATGTCACGCGTATGCCTCATCATTCCGCAACATTTTCAACAAGAAACTCCCGGGAAATTTTAAAGTTGCAATTTAGTCAACTAAAAAGGCCGTATTGGCATGTGTTGCAATGTTAATATTTCATCATTGATATATAAACTATCAGACTGCGTGGTCGGTAGTAGTGGCTTTCAGTAGGCCTTTAAAAATATTTTTTGCAAACCAGTAATTATAGTCTGCAAATTATGTGCCGTTGTTGAGTGTCTGTACTGTCTGGAGATCGGCAGGCTTACCACGTTATACTCTCCCATATCAGTAGGTGGCGGCAGGTAGCTAATTGCTTTGTAGATGTCAGAAACAGCGAGAGGCAGTGTGCTGGTAAAAAAGGTGTCCAATGCTTAAACCAAAAATAAACAAAAGGTGAGTGCCCCTGAGAAAAGGCATTGAAGCTTAGAGAAGGCTATGCAGAATAAAATTAAAACTGAACTGGCTACAAAGTAAACAAAAACAGAATGCTGGACGACAGCAAAGACTTACTGTGGAGCAAAGACAGCGTCCACAAAGTACATCCGAACATGACATGACAATCCACAATGTCCCCACAAAGAAGAATAAAAACAACTGAAGTATTCTTGATTGCTAAAACAAAGCAGGTGTGGGGAATAGCGGTCAAGGAAGACATGAAACTGCTACAGGAAAATACCCCAAAAAAGCTACCAAAATAGGAGCGCAAGACAAGAACTAAAACACGACACACGGGAAAACAGCACAAATCTCAAAGTAAGTCAGGGTGTGATGTGACAGCTGGTGACAGTACACTTACTTTGAGACAAGAGCTATAGCGATGCATCCTTGGTTATGCTTTAAAGCAGGGGTGCCCACACTTTTTCTGCAGGCGAGCTACTTTTCAATTGACCAACTCGAGGGGATCTACCTCATTTATATTTATTTATTTATTTATGAAAGAGACATTTTTGTAAACAAGTTAAATGTGTTTAATGACAATACAAGGACGTGTAACACATATAGATGTCTTTCTTTCACGAAGACAAGAATATAAGTTGGTGTATTACCTGATTCTGATGACTTGCATTGTTTGGAATCAGACAGTAATGATGATAACGCCCACATTTTCAAATGGAGGAGAAAAAAAGTTGTCCTTTCTGTACAACACCACATAAAAGTGGTTGGTTTTTGGCATCTAATTCATCCAGCTTCCATACACTTTACAAGAAAAACTTTGGCGGCAAATTCCGTAGCTTGCTTGATTGACATTCACGGCACCCGAGGGTCTTGTGAGATGACGCTGGCTGCTGCCAGTTCATTATTATGAAAAAATGACAGAGGAAGGCGAGAAACACTTTTTATTTCAACAGACTTTCGCGCCGTCGCTTCCGTCAAAACTCTAAAGGCTGACTGCACATTTCCTATCTTCACAATAAAAGCCCTGCTTCATGCTGCCTGCGCTAACAAAATAAGAGTCTCGGAAAGCTGGCGTGCACAAGTGATGTGCACGCCAGCTTTCTGAGGGATCGCTTGTGCACGCCAGTTTTCCGAGACTCTGTATTTAGTTAGCGCAGGCAGCATGAAGCAGGGCTTTTATTGTGAAGATAGGAAATGTGCAGTCGGCCTTTAGAGTTTTGACGGAAGCGAGAGTCTGTTGAAATAAAAAGTGTTTCTCGCCTTCCTCTCGGTCATATTTTCATAATAATGATCTTGCAGCAACCAGCGTCATCTCACAAGACCCTCCGGTACCGTGAATGTTATTTAAGTGACGTCTTGGTGAAGATTGATGATCACTAATTTTTAGGTCTATTTTTTTTAAAAGCCTGGCTGGAGATCGACTGACACACCCCCCGCGGTCGACTGGTAGCTCGCGATCGACGTAATGGGCACCCCTGCTTTAAAGTCATATCCAACAATTGCGACGACTTTTGAGTTTCAGTTTTTAAGGATTTCTGCTGGTGGTGTGTGTCCGCATTTTTTCAATGAAAAAAATGTGCCTTGGCTCAAAAAAGGTTGAAAAACACTGCACCAGAGTCCAGTATAATTCCCGCCTAAGGGTAACTGAGAATTAAACTATCAGTCTTCTGAGTCAGGAAATGGCAACACTGCTACCTGTGAGTTTGTTGAAGCCATGAATCATTAATTATTTTCCATCAAGGATATTAATGAGCGTTGTCGGTCCCCTGCAGGAGAGAAGGAAGCGGAGTGGTCGTCTGAAACAAAAGCAGTGGGAGTGTGGAGATCTCGCGGGGGACATTGAAGAAACACCGGCCCAACTGCATCATGGGAAAACAGAACAGTAAGCTCCGGCCCGAGGTCCTCAACGATTTGAGGGAGAACACGCAGTTCACCGACCACGAGCTGCAGGAGTGGTACCGCGGCTTCCTCAAGGACTGCCCCACGGGCCACCTGACCGTGGAGGAGTTCAAGAAGATCTACGCCAACTTCTTCCCCTACGGAGACGCCTCCAAGTTCGCCGAGCACGTCTTCCGCACGTTCGACACCAACGGCGACGCCACCATCGACTTCAGGGAGTTCATCATCGCGCTGAGTGTGACGTCTCGGGGCGGGCTGGAGCAGAAACTGCGCTGGGCCTTCAGCATGTACGACCTCGACGGGAACGGCTACATCAGCCGGGCTGAGATGTTGGAGATAGTCCAGGTGAGGATCAGATAAGCCTTTTTTCCCCACAGGTACTATTAACCCTGTTTCCATATGAGTTGGGAAATGGTATTAGATGTAAATATAAAAGGAATACAAGGATTTGCAAATCCTTTTCAACCCATATCCAGTTGAATATGCTACAAAGACAACATATTTGATGTTCAAACTGATAAACTCTTTTTTTGTTGTTGCAAATAATCATTAACTTTAGAATTTGATGCCAGCAACACGTGACAAAGAAGTTGGGAAAGGTGGCAATAAATACTGATAAAGTTGAGGAATGCTCATCAAACACTTATTTGGAACATCCCACAGGTGTGCAGGCTAATTGGGAACAGGTGGGTGCCATGATTGGGTATAAAAACAGCTTCCATGAAATGCTAAGTAATTCACAAACAAGGATGGGGCGAGGGTCACCAATTTGTAAGCAAATTGTCAAACAGTTTTAGAACAACATTTCTCAACGAGCTATTGCAAGGAATTTAGGGATTTTACCATCTACAGTCCGTAAAATCATCAAAAAGTTCAGAGTATCTGGAGAAATCCCTGCACGTAAGCGATGATATTACGGACCTTTGATCCCTCAGGCGGTACTGCATCACAAACAGACATCCGTGTGTAAAGGATATCACTACATGGGCTCAGGAACACATCATAAAACCACTGTCAGTAACAACAGTTGGTCGCTACATCTGTAAATGCAAGTTAAAACTCTACTATGCAAAGCGAAAGCGATTTATCAACAACACCCAGGAACGCCGCCGGCTTCGCTGGGCCCGAGCTCATCTAAGATGGACTGATGCAAAGTGGAAAAGTGTTCTGTGGTCTGACGAGTACACATTTCAAATTGTTTTTGGAAACTGTGGACGAGGTGTCCTCCAGAACAAAGAGGAAAATAACCAAGGCGCAAAGTTCAAAAGCCAGCATCTGTGACGGTATGGGGGTGTACTAGTGCCCAAGGCATGGGTAACTTACACATCTGTGAAGGCACCATTAATGCTGAATGGTCCATATAGGTTTTGGAGAAACATATGTTGTCATCCATGCAACATTATCATGGACGCCCCTGCTTATTTCAGCAAAACAATGCCAAGCCACGTGTTACAACAGCGTGGCTTCGTAGTAAAAGAGTGCGGGTACTTTCCTGGCCCACCTGCAGTCCACACCTGTCTCCCATCGAAAATGTGTGGCGCATATGACTGCGGATATTATCGGCCAATAAATGCTTTAAAATGTTATATCGGAAATTATCGGTATATGTTTCAAAAAGTAAAATTTATGACTTTTTAAAACGCCGCTGTACTGAGTGGTACACGGACGTAGGGAGAAGTACAGAGCAGTTGCGTCTCATAGTCATTCTTGCCAACCTTCCCCATTTTCCCGTGAGACTCCCGAATATCAGTGCCCCTCCCGAAAATCTCCGGGGCAACCATTCTCCCGAATTTCACCCAGACATCAATATTGGGAGCATGCCTTAAAGGCACTGCCTCTAGCGTGCCGGCCCAATCACATTATATCTATGACTTTTCACACACACAAGTGAATGCAACGCATACTTGGTCAACAGCCATACAGGTCACACTGAGGGTGGCCGTATAAACAACTTTAACACTGTTACAAATATACGCCACACTGTGAACCCACACCAAACAAGAATGACAAACACATTTCGGGAGAACATCCGCACGGTAACACAACAGAACAAATACCCAGAAACCCTTGCAGCACTAACTCTTCCAGGGTACTACAATATACACCCCCCTTCGCAACCTCCCACCCCAACACTGCCCACTTCAACCTCCTCCAAATTCCAAGCTGCTGTTTTGAGGCATGCTAAAAAAAATAATGCACTTTGTGACTTCAATGATAAATATGGCAGTGCCATGTTGGCATTTTTTTTCCATAACTTGAGTTGATTTATTTTGGAAAACCTTGTTACATTGTTTAATGCATCCAGCGGGGCATCACAACGAAATTAGGCACAATAATGTGTTCATTCCACGACTGTATTTATCGGTATCGGTAAGAGTTGGACAATATCGGATTATTGGATATCGGCAAAAAAGCCATAATCGGACATCTCTTAAAAAAAATTATTCGGAAATGTCTGACGGTCCAGATTGAAAAGCTTAACGTGCCCGCATGCGGGCCCCCGGGCCTTAATTTGCCCAGGTCTGGTTTAGGCCGACCGAGTCTGCACCCGGCCGTGACGTCACGTGCAACAAAAGTATCAAAATATGGCACGGTTGGAGTTTAAAGGCCTACTGAAAGCCTCTACTACCCACCACACAGTCTGATAGTTTATACATCAATGATGAAATATTAACATTGCAACACATGCCAATACGGCCTTTTTAGTTTACTAAATTGCAATTTTAAATTTCCCGCCAAGTGTCGTGTTGAAAACGTAGCGGTATGATGACGCGTGCGTTTGACGTGTCGGGTTGTAGTGGACATTATTTTCCAGCCCGATCCAAGCTATAGGTAGTCTGCTTTATCACATAATGACACAGTATTCTGGACATCTGTGTTGCTGAATCTTTTGCGATTTGTTCAATTAATAATGGAGACGTCAAAGTAGAAAGATGGAGGTGGGAAGCTTTTAGCCCTTAGCCACACAAACACACAGTGTTTCCTTGTTTAAAATTCCCGGAGGTGAAGGTTTACTACGGATCAGAGCGGTCAAGCGAACATGGATCCCGACTACATGTCAACCGGCAGTTTTCGGTGAGAAAATTGTGATAATAAGTCTGCTCAGTGGAGCTTCTGTCCTGCTGCAGCTTCGTGACTCAGAGACTCTGGCGTCAACACACCCGTGGCCACACCCCTCCGACTTTAAGGTACTATTTAACTCACTAAAACACTAGCAACACAATAAGCAGATAAGGGATTTACCAGAATTATCCTTGTAAATGTGTCTAAAAACATCTGAATTGCTCTCACTGCTCTCGCCTTTTTTTTTCTTTTTTCTATGTCTTCACTCTGAATTTCCTCATCCACGAATCTTTCATCCTCGCTCAAATTGATGGGGAAATTGTCGCTTTCTCGGTCCGAATAGCTATAGCTGCTGCTGGCTACGATTGTAAACAATGTTCAGATGCGAGGAGCCCTACAACCCGTGACGTCACGCGCACATCGGCAAGGCTTTTTTATTAGCGACCTAAAGTTGCAAACTTTATCGTCTATGTTCTCTACTAAATCCTTTCGGCAAAAATATGGCAATATCGCGAATTGATCAAGTATGACACATAGAATGGACCTGCTATCCCCGTTTAAATAAGAAAATCTAATTTCAGTGGGCTTTTAAGAGAATCAATACTGGACTAGTCGATGTCTATAAAAGTACCAAATTCGGTACCTTCTGTACAGATCAGGCTAATTTTTTAAACATTTT
This sequence comes from Nerophis ophidion, assembly GCF_033978795.1. Classification (NCBI taxonomy): domain Eukaryota; kingdom Metazoa; phylum Chordata; class Actinopteri; order Syngnathiformes; family Syngnathidae; genus Nerophis; species Nerophis ophidion. The sequence goes on from NC_084634.1 coordinate 32,379,230, forward strand.
TTTATCATCACGCAGAGGCGGTGATAAATGATGAAGAGTTAGTGCTGCAAGGGGTTCCGTGTATTTGTTCTGTTGTCTTTATGTTGTGTTACGGTGCGGATGTTCTCCCAAAATGTAAAATTATAATAGTTAGCTTGTGACTCAATAACTCTATACTTGGAAATGTTTGTCAAACTCACAATTTGATGAGTTTCTAATAGGGGAACAATGTTTACATAGACTGCTTATTTTACAATTAATTCCTCTTCATCTATCAGCTGTGTCAGCTTTCAATAAACACTATTTTAGCGCAGGTAGGACGAGATGTTTTCTCCTGCCCTTTCTGTGGTTATTTTTACTCCTCCAGGATGGAGAGCTGCCTGCTGGCTCATATCAACAATATTGGCTTTAGCCTTTTGTGTTTGCCCATAAGAAATGCATCAGTGCTTTTGTTACTCCTCAGGTGATTTTGCCTACGTGCTTTCCTGGTTTTCGGGAGAAGTAATCCTTTTTGTACAGCACACGCCTTTTTTCCCCACAACGTTAACAGTCGAGTAATGCCGTGAGTAAAAAAAAAACAACAAAAAAACTGTGTCCATCCGTTTTCCTAGGCCATTTACAAGATGGTGTCGTCAGTCATGAAGATGCCCGAGGATGAATCCACCCCGGAAAAGCGGACGGATAAGATCTTTAGACAGATGGACATCGACAACGACGGTGAGGCTGATGTTCTTCTATGTTTGTCTGTTCCAACTAAAACACTGCTTTAGCACCTAACACGAGTTACGCAACTGCAAACAGAGCATTACAGCCGTCCCTTGTTTGTCGCTGTTAATTGGTCACAGTGATGAACAAATTAAATAGAAATGATTCATTAAAAATCTATAAAACCCAAAACGAGTGAAGATGGCACGTTGTGTAATTAGTAAATAAAGAACACAATACAATGATTGGCAAATCCTTTTCAACTTATATTCAATTGAATAGACTGCAAAGACAAGATACAAACCCCGTCTCCATATGAGTTGGGAAATTGTGTTGGATGTAAATATAAACAGAATACAATGATTTGCAAATCCTTTTGAACTCATATTCAATTGAATGCACTACAACATATTTGATGTTCAAACTGATAAACTTTTTTTTTTTTTTTTGCAAATAATCATTAACTTTACAATTTGATGCCAGCAACACGTGACAAAGACGTTGGGAAAGGTGGCAATAAATACTGATAAAGTTGAGGAATGCTCATCAAACACTTATTTGGAACATCCCACAGGTGTGCAGGCTAATTGGGAACAGGTGGGTGCAATGATTGGGTATAAAAACAGCTTCCCCAAAAATGCTCAGTCTTTCACAAGAAAGGATGGGGCGAGGTACACCCCTTTGTCCACAACTGCGTGAGCAAATAGTCAAACAGTTTAAGAACAACGTTTCTCAAAGTGCAATTGTAAGAAATTTAGGGATTTCAACATCTACGGTCCATAATATCATCAAAAGGTTCAGAGAATCTGGAGAAATCACTCCACGTAAGCGGCATGGCCAGAAACCAACATTGAATGACCGTGACCTTCGATCCCTCAGACGGCACTGTATCAAAAACCGACATCAATCTCTAAAGGATCTCACCACATAGGCTCAGGAACACTTCAGAAAACCACTGTCACTAAATACAGTTCGTCGCTACATCTGTAAGTGCAAGTTCAAGCTCTACTATGCAAAGTGAAAGCCATTTATCAACAACATCCAGAAACGCTGTCGGCTTTTTCTGAGCCCGAGATCATCTAAGGTGGACTAATGCAAAGTGGAAAAGTGTTCTGTTGTCTGACGAGTCCACATTTCAAATTGTTTTTGGAAATATTCGACATTGTGTCATCCAGACTGTTATCGACGCAAAGTTGAAAAGCCAGCATCTGTGATGGTATGGGGGTGCATTAGTGCCCAAGGCATGGGTAACTTACACATCTGTGAAGGTGCCATTAATGCTGAAAGGTACATAAAGGTTTTGGAACAACATATGTTGCCATCTAAGCGCCGTTTTTTTCATGGATGCCCCTGCTTATTTCAGCAAGACAATGCCAAGACATTCAGCACGTGTTACAACAGTGTGGCTTCTTAAAAAAAAGAGTGCAGGTATTTTCCAGGCCCGCCTGCAGTCCAGACCTGTCTTCCATGGAAAATGTGCGGCGCATTATGAAGCGTAAAATACGACAGCGGAGACCCCGGACTGTTGAACGACTGAAGCTTTACATAAAACAAGAATGGGAAAGAATTCCACTTTCAAAGCTTCAACAATTAGTTTCCTCAGTTCCCAAACGTTTATTGAGTGTTGTTAAAACAAAAAGTGAAGTAACACAGTGGTGAACATGCCCTTTCCCAACTACTTTGGCACGTTTTGCAGCTATGAAATTCTAAGTTAATTATTATTTGCAAAAAAAAATAAAGTTCATGAGTTTGAACATCAAATATCTTGTCTTTGTAGTGTATTAAATTGAATATGGGTTGAAAAGTATTTGAAAATTATTGTATTCCGTTTATATTTACATCTAACACAATTTCCCACCTCATATGGAAACGGGGTTTGTACTTAGATTTCAGTTTTTGAAGTGCACGAACCGGAAAACGGCACAAAATTACATTTTATGGCAATATTTTAATGAAATTCAACCCTTTTTTTGTTTGTTTTAAAATATGCCATATTTAATAAAAATCGAAAAACAGTCCTAATTTTGTTTTTTGATTTGCATTTAAAAATTGGAAATAGAATAAACAGAAGGTACACAAACCGGAAAACGGCACAAAATTCAATTTTATGGCAATATTTTAATGAAAATCTCCAATTTTTTATTTATTTATTTTTTTAAATCAGCCATATATAATAAAAATCCAAAAACGACCCTAATTTTGTGTTTTGATTTGCATTTAAGAATTGAAAATAGAATGAACGCAAGGTACACAAACCGGAAAACGGCACAAAATTCAATTTTACGGCAATATTTTATTGAAAATCAACTCTTTGTCCGTTTTAAAATATGCCATATATAGTAAAAATCTAAAAAAACGGCTTTATTTTGTTTTTTGTTTAGCTTTTAAGAATTGGAAATTGAATGAACGGACGGCACACAAACCGGAAAACAGCACAAAGTAAAATTTTATGGCAATATTTTATTGAAAATCTACCCTTTTTTTTTTGTTTTAAAATCAGCCATATATTATAAAAATCAAAAAACATTCCTAATTTTGTTTTTTGATTTGCGTTTAAGAATAGAATGAACGGAAGGTACACATACGCTTAAAGGGGAACTGCACTTTTTGGGGGGAATTTTACCCATCATCCACAATCCCTATGAAAGACAAGAACACATATGTTTTTCTTTTTTATGCATTTACGTTAGTAAAAGTATGAGTTGGCTAACAATGCAGCTAATGGGAGAACTATATCGTGCCCATACAGCCCTCTAAAAACATTCAAAAGCAGCCAAAAATACATCTTGTGACCTTATTAGTATTAGCGATATTGTAACTATAAGTGCTAACGCCAAGGAAATACTTTTTTCACAAAATAGCTAATGCTGAGCCTCTTAGTTGGTGAAATGTAATTATATATTATTAATAATCACAAAGATCTGGCAAGAGTCAGGTTATTCAATCACCACCAACAGTGTACAAAACGGGTTCTTTTCTGGCACATTTAAAAACCAATAAACCCGCATCGGCAATTAAAATATATCTTATGTGGTACGGTCAAAATTTTGATTGCAAAAAACATATTAAACATGAAAAATACAGATATAAAATGTTTGAACTCATAGGTTGATTGGCATCCCTAAATTGGCCCTAGAGCTGGGGTCGGCAATCAAAAATGTTGAAAGAGCTATATTGGTCCAAAAATACAAAAACAAATATGTCTGGAGCCGCAAAAAATTAAAAGCCATATTACATACATATAGTGTGTCATGAGATATAAATTGAATTATGAGGACTTAAAGGAAACTAAATGACCTCAAATATACCAACAAATGAGGCATAATGATGCAATATGTGCATATAGCTAGCCTAAATAGCATGTTAGCATCGATTATTTTACAGTGATCAAATATGTCTGCTTAGCACTCCACACAAGTCAATAACGTCAACAAAACTCACCTTTGTGCATTCACACACAACGTTAAAAGTTTGGTGGACAAAATGAGACAGAAAAAGAAGTGGCATAAAACACGTCTAAGAAAGTCGGAGAAAGTTTTACATGTAAACAAACTACGGTGAGTTCAAGGGCCGCCAAAATTAGTAGGACAAAACGGCGCTGGCCAAATACTCGAATTAGTGAAGCATGTTTAATGTGAATAGTGTGCTTTATAACAATTAGGGAGGTTCGTGTCATGTTTGTCCTCATACAGAAACCATATTAAAGCAGAATATATATTTGTTGTATTTTTTTCCCCTTATCTTTTTCCATTTTTCATACATTTTTGAAAAAGCTCCAGAGAGCCACTAGGGCGGCGCTAAAGAGCATAAAACACGTCTTAGAAAGTCGGAGAAAATTGTACATTTAAACAAACTACGGTGAGTTGAAGGACCGCCAAAATTAGTAGGACAAAACGGCACTCGCCAAATACTCGAATTAGTGAAGCATGTTTAATGTGAATAGTGTGCTTTATAACAGTTAGGGAGGTTTGTGTTGTGTTTGTCCTCCTACAGAAACCATACTAAAGCAGAAAATATATTTTTTGTATTTTTTTCCCCTTATCTTTTTCCATTTTTCATACATTTTTGAAAAAGCTCCAGACAGCCACTAGTGCGGCGCTTAAGAGCCGCATGCGGCTCTAGAGCCGTGGGTTGCCGACCCCCGCCCTAGAGTTTGAATGTTGTCCGTCTATCTGCGATGAGGTAGCGACTTGTCCAGGGTGTACACGGCCTTCCGCAGCTGAGATAGGCTCCAGCGACCCCGAACGAGACAAGCGGTAGAAAATTAATGGAACATTTGAACTCACTATTTGCAGAACGCCTTCGACGCCCCTCGTAGTCGGCTGATTGGAGTGGAAATGGCGAGCATTTCCCCACTTCATCGCCGACATCATCTCACAAGATGTAGTTTCTCTTTAAACATCCTTCCTGAAAATGGCCTTGCAAATGTGTGTCTGCCACCTAATCCACATTTTGTTCTCCTTCTTGGTGGGTCAAGACTTCCTGCTTCCTGCTAAGTTGCAACTGGTGTGATTGGATACTCACTTTTGAATGACAAGTGAGTGTTCAATCACAGGCTCGTTAACATCAGGCTACTTGGGGTAGATAACCTGTGATCTGATTGGCTGTCGCAACTGTCTATCAACTCTAATTCATTCGCTGACGGTCACAGTGATTGTCCAATCACAGGACGCCTAAATGTCACGTTCAACGTTAAGTGGTTTTCAAATGGGGGTACGCATACCCCTGGGGGTACTTGAAGGTATGCCAAGGGGTATGTGATATTTTTCTTTAAATATTCTAAAAATAGCAACAATTCAAAAATCCTTTATAAATGTATTTATTGAATAATACTTCAGCAAAATATGAATGCGAGTTCATAAACCGTGCAAAGAAATGCAACAATGCAATATTCATTTTTGTGGACACGTTCCATAAATATTGATGTTAAAGATTTCTTTTTTTTGTGAAGAAATCTTTAGAATGAAGTTCATGAATCCAGATGGATCTCTATTACAATCCCCAAAGAGGGCACTTTAAGTTGATGATTACTTCTATGTGTGGAAATCTTTATTTAGAATTTAATCACTAGTTATTTTTATATCTATTTTTCCAAATAGTTCAAGAAAGACCACTACAAAATGAGCCATATTTTGCACTGTTATACAATTTAATAAATCAGAAACTGATGACATAGTGCTGTATTTTACTTCTTTATCTCTTTTTTTCTACCAAAAATGCTTTGCTCTGATTAGGGGGTACTTGAAATTAAAAAAAATGTTCACCGGGGGTACATCACTGAAAAAAGGTTGAGAACCACTGATCGAGAAGGCCTTACTGACAACAACTCGTGATCTGATTGGCTATTGCAACTGTCTATCAACTGTATGTGCAAGTTCACTGATAGTGCAGCATGGCAACGTAAGCTCGCTGAATAGACTTAGACTTGGAATAACTTTAATGATCTACAAGGAATAATTGTTCCACACAGTAGCTCAATTACAAGTGAAAAAAAAGATGGAAAGGACATGCAGGTATAAAATAGACTAAAAGCAATATAAAGCCTTTAGTCCAGGGGTGTCCAAACTTTTTCCACTGAGGGCCGCACACTTAAAAATCAAAGCAAGCGGGGGCCCATCCATCCATCCATCCATTTCCTACCGCTTATTCCCTTTTGGCGCCTTCTGGCGCTTATCTCAGCTACAATCGGGCGGAAGGCAGGGTACACCCTGGACAAATCGCCCTCTCGGTTGGTAGAGAGGCCGTGCCAGCAACTTGAGGGTTGCAGGTTCGATTCCCGCTTGTGCCATCCTAGTCACTGCCGTTGTGTCCTTGGGCAAGGCACTTTACCCACCTGCTCCCAGTGCCACCCACACTGGTTTAAATGTAACTTAGATATTGGGTTTCACTATGTAAAGCGCTTTGAGTCACTTGAGAAAAGCGCTATATAAATATTATTCACTAATTCACACAATTCACATCGCAAGCGGGGGCCATTTTCATAATTTTTATTTTAAAAACCAATAAAATATATGTAAAAATATATATACATTTAGGCCTCCACTCAGTTATGATCCCGGGGACCATAAAGGGTTTTGGTAAAAAAAATATATAAAAAATGTGTCATTATTCAATATTATTATTTTTATTATTATGCAAGTTTTAAATCTCTAGATCAATATTCGAATTTTTTTGGGGAAAAAACACAAAATATGCCATATTTTCACCCAATAACTTTTTTAGGTGGAATATTTGAGATTATATAATAATTGGAGCCTTAATTTTGGATTTGGATTCATTATTATTTTTTGAGCAATGACACTTAAAAACAAATCACGCCAAAAATAATTGGGGATCCAAAAGTGTCCTACTCATTAAAGTGTTAAAAAATAAATTATACATTTTTTTTACAGTTTACTTTTAGCACAATAAACTGGAGATCAACTTCAGATATATCCGTCAATTTTAAGTTTTATTGTTGTTTATGTTTTTTGTTTGTATGTTTTAGGCCCTTCTTTAAAAAAAACAGCTCAGTTTTTTATATGGCAAAACACAAAATATGCAACATTTTCCCCCAAAAATATCTCAAAGTGGAATATTTAATTTGACGTAATTGAAGCCTTGAATAGGTCAATAATTCAAAATGACATTGATTTTGATTCATTATTATTTTTAAAAGAAAGAAACAACCTGCATGGCAGCTTGATTGATTGATTAAAGCATTGCAACATTTTCTTGTTACATTTCACCTGTTTGCTCTTTTATATCACTTTTTATGTTTTCAATTTTTTTCAGTTGTATTTCTAAATTCACCGTGGGGCCGTTAAAATTGACCTGTGGGCCGTAAATGGCCCCCGGGCCGCACTTTAGACCCCCCTGCTTTAGTCTATTTTATACCTGCTTTGGAATTGCAACTCTGATTGGTTACAAACTCTAACCTAAAACCAACCGCACTGGAAGGAGCATAATATGACATGAAAGGAATATGGATAATTTTAGATATTTAGGGAAATAAAAAAAATAAAAAAAACTTTTATCTTTAATTATGATCATGATTTCTGGTTTTGTTAGGCCAGCATAGAAGACATTGCTGGCCCACCACTGCATTACATATATACTTAGTTAAAAAAGTTAAAAGTACCACTGATAGTCACACGCACACACTAGGTGTGGCGGAATTACTCTCTGCATTTGACCCATCCCCTTGTTTCAAGGTGAGGGGAGCAGTGAGCAGCAGCGGTGGATATACTTGCCAACCCTCACCAAATTTTCCGGGATATTCCCAAATTTCAGTGCCTCTCCCGAAAATCCCCCGGGACAACCGTTCTCCCGAATTTCTCCCGATTTCCAGCCGGACCTGAGTGAGGACAACCTGACGTCACATCCACTTTTCCTCCATATAAACAGCGTGCCGGCCCAGTCACGTTATAACATCTACGGCTTTTAGAGAGTGCACAACTGCACACACACAACAAGGAGACTATTATATACGTCTCCGTTATCCATCGGTTTATCTACAACCCATAAAGTAGGCAGGCACGGAGCTATAGCTCAGCGTGTGTTTATTCCAGCCGGCACGTTAATACACTGACACACAACATCCGGAATCCCATCATGCATTGCTTCCAAACTACGGCAAGTAGTAATGTCCAAAAAAAAGATAGTGACAGAGAATAGAACGAGGCTGGACAATTCAACCCTAAACTCACTCCTTTTCCTACAAATTAAATGTCACAGATGCTGCCCATACCTATGCTCCTTCAAAGGTGTTGCTACTGGCTGCAAAGCATTGCACTTTCAAATACAATAATGAGTAGAGAGGAGTGTTATGTGTGTGTATATGTGTAAATAAATGAACGCTTAAATTTAAGTATTTCTTATATATATATATATATATATATATATATATATATATATATATATATATATATATATGAAATACTTGAATTTCAGCAGATAGCTAGAATTCACTGAAATTCAAGTATTTCTTTTATATATATGTATATAAACATATATATACATAAACATATATATATATATACACACATATATATATCATCAATCTTTATTGCAGACCTTAAGATCCATTAAACATATAAAAACACAATACAAAACATTAAAAACGAAACACTAAAACATTAAAAAACAAAACAATAAAACATAAAAAAATATATAAATATAAATATATAGTATATAAAAGAAATACTGGAATTTCAGTGAATTATATATATATATATATATGTATATATATATATATATATATGTATATATGTATGGATGTATATATATACATATATACATATTTATATATATATATGTATATATGTATGGATGTATATATGTATGGATGTATATATGTATGGATGTATATATATACATATATACATATTTATATATATATATATGTATATGTATGGATGTATATATATATACATATATATACATATTTATATATATATATGTATGGATGTATATATATACATATATACATATATATATATACATATTTATATATATATATATGTACATATATATATATACACATATATATACATCCATACATATATATATATACATATATATATACATGCATATATATATATATATACATACATACAGTATATATACGTACATATATATATATATATATACATACATACATAAATAAATATATAGATACATATATATAATAAATACTTGAAATCCAGTGAATTCTAGCTATAAATATCCCCCCATCTCCCGAATTCGAAGGTCTCAAGATTGGCATTTTGGTGATTTCACCCTCACTATAGTGCGTATATAACATTTTGTTGGAGGTTTTTAAACTCTGTATAGACAGGAATAGAGCAAAATCCCATGACCTGCATTTCGAGCTGACTTTTGCTTAGAAAGTCTTAAAAAAAATTTAAATGTGTTCTTGTCTTACGTAAGGATTGTGAATGACTAGCAAAAATTCCTTCAAATTGCAGTTTACCCTCAAGAGTTACACATTCTTTAGCTAGATAGTACTTTATTATTTTTTTTCTGGAGCATTCCCTCAGGAAAATTAAAAATATAGTTAACCGGAAAAAAATAAAATCCCCGTCTTTATCAAGGACCGCCCTTATTTTGACACTTGGTTATTTCACGGTTTTTCATCTCACTTCAGCATGTTGCATGTTACAAGTCTTTCCAACAACGCCCGGTTGAAGTGTGCTGCTTTTGTGCCATGTACCGGACAGGTCGATTGTCCTTGGAGGAGTTCATTAAAGGTGCCAAGAGCGACCCGTCCATTGTCAGACTGCTACAGTCCGATCAGGGAACGTCTCGCCAGTTCTGAGGCCGCACGGTTGTTGACCTAATAGAATGGCAAAAAAAAAACATGGTCAGGACATAAACGGTATAGCACTCCACGTCTTATGTTTACATTATCGTGGCTTCTTTTCTGTGGATATGCTTTTTCTCCTGCCTCCTAACGTTTTTGTTTTTTTTTTGCCCCCAAAGTGCCATACCATGTATTTATAGTGACTGGACCGCTTACCTACCAAGTGTTATGACTCCAGCAATTCCAAGTTCAATTTGACTTAAAAACTGTTGAAAAGTGACTTCAATGTTGCTCAGGAATGCTTTATACATAACGTGTATATGCCTATAGTATTGCATGCACTCTGTGGAATGCAACCTTTTTGATATAGTGACTTTAAATACGGAGACGGTGGTTGTTTATTGTTTTATTATTGTAACAAACATGTTTTCACACAATTGAAATAAAGTTTGTGTAAGAAAAATCTACACACTTCCCCAACTGCTTTATCCTGAAACCACAAAAAAAAAAAAAAAAAAAAAATAGATGGCTTGACATTGACAAGTTTGAGTCCACATTTTAAAATAGACACGGATGAACAATCAAAAAAAAAAAAAAAGAATTACAATCGGAGCTTAAATATGCTCAATTGTTTCAGCAGTTAACTGAGGGATCAGACACTGTGTGTGACTTTGAGGAGTCTTCTCTGGAGTATTTCAGTAACTGCGACCGACCAGGCCTTCCTTTCATCCACGGGAGAAGGAAGGTGAAGGTCGCCTAGGACCCGAACCAGATCCAGGCTGAACAGTCCGGGTCGGATTCTTGCCCCGTTTTTTTTTTTTAATTGAAGGACTCATAACTCTGTTTTCCCAGAGATGTCATCCAGTTCAACGTCACTCAGGTCGTAGTCCTCCTCCTCTGGAAGCTGGGGGATAGAAAATAAGACAGTGAGCATGTTAGTGATGTCCTGCATCCCTGACACATTCAAAATCAGAAAGGATGCAGTCTGACGGAGATAGATATCTACATACAGTATATCCATATTTTTGAGTTATTTATTTTCCATAGTCATATTTGAAAACAGATAGTGTTTTTCCATTTGTGCTCTTTATGGTTGGCTGCTAAGTAGTGTGCATGTGTGAACCTTGAAGCTGTAGGAATGAGGGGGGGAGAGTTGTGTATGGAAAAAAACAAGACTTCCGGAGGGTTTTCAGATCAACTGGGCGATGCGAATTGAATGTGTTGTTTTTTAGGTTGGTCCCTCCAAAGCTTTGGAATAAATTGCAAAATACCTATTCTGTTCTTTGTGTTCATTTAAAATCAGCTTAGGTGTCATCGGAGGAACATCTGGTCTAAACGCAACAAATTTAGAGATGTTTATCGGCAGTCCGATATTATCGGCCGATAAATGCTTTAAAATGTGACATCGGAAATTATCGGTATCTGTTTCAAAAAGTAAAATTTATGACTTTAAAATGCTGCTGTACAGAGTGGTACATGGACGTAGGGAGAAGTACAGAGCGCCAAGAAACCTTAGAGGCACTGCCTTTGTCTGCCGGCCCAATCACATAATATCAACGGCTTTTCACACACACAAAGTGAATGCAATGCATACTTGGTCAACAGTCGTACAGGTCACACTGAGGGTGGCCGTATAAACAACTTGAACACTGTTACAAATATGCGCCACACTGTGAACCCACACCAAACAAGAATGACACATTTCGGGAGAACATCTGCACCATAACACAACAGAACAAATTCCCAGAACCCCTTGCAGCACTAACTTTTCCGGGACGCTACAATATACACCCCCTGCTACCCTCTCAACCCCGCCCACCTAAACCTCCTCATGCTCTCTCAGGGAGAGCAAGTCCCAAATTCCACGCTGCTGTTTTGAGGCATGTTAAAAAAAAATAATAATGCCCTTTGTGACTTCAATAATAATAAATATGGCATAACTTGAGTTGATTTATTTCCAAAAACCTTGTTGCATTGTTTAATACAGGGGTGTCCAAAATGCGGCCCGGGGGCCATTTAAGGCCCGCGGCTAATCGTTTACCGGCCCGCCACACATTCTGCAAACATTGCAAAATTGATAGTATTGCAAAAATTAAAAAAAAAATTGGAATGAAGTGAAATCTAATGAGAAAAAGTGGCAATGTTGACACAAAGCTGCCATGCAGGGAGTTTTTTTTTCCTTCTGTCTTTATTTTGTTTTTTTTTACGTTGCTCAAAAAAAAAGACAAAAAAATCCATGTTATAATGAATTATTAATTAAAAATGATCACTTTGAAATGTTTTATGTGGAAAAAAATATTGCATATGTTGTGTGGTTGCCTTATAAAAATATCCAAGTTTTGACAAAAGAGCATAAAACAAACAAAATAATAGTTCAAACTTAAAATCGACAGATATATCGGAAGTTGATCTTGAAATTTAAGTGTTAAAAGTTTAAAAAAAAATTATAAAAAGGTATCACTTTATGAGTGGGGAACCTTTCGGATCTCAAATATATTTAGTAGGATTTTATTTAACTTTTCACTGTGATTACTCAAAAATATTAAATAATTAGAATCAATGGTGTCCTGCATTATTGATCTTTGAGGGCTTTAATTGCTAAATAAAAGGAACTCTCCTGAAGGAATCAATAAAGTACTATCTATCTATCTAAATACTGCATATTTCAGTTTTGCTATAAAAAACAAAGTTGTCTTTGACAGAAAAGGCATAAAACCTTATTTGTTTTACTTTATATCAACCTGAAGTTGATATAAAGATTTACTGTAAGCATTAAATAATAATAATAATAATTTGACTTATTTTTAACATTTTAGTGACTGAGACCCTCTATTCTCCTCAGGAGCCCTAAGGATTAAAAAAATAAAATCCATATATTTTGTTATGGTTTGAAAATGAAAAATATCAAAAGGGAATGTCAATTCCCATGCTTAAATTTTTCCGTGTGCGGCCCTCTGTGGAAAAAGTTTGGACACCCCTGGTTTAATGCATCCATCATAACAAAATTAGGCATAATAATGTGTTAATTCCACGACTGTATATATCGGTATCGGTAATTAAGAGTTGGACAATATCGGTAAAAAAGGCATTATCGGACATTTCTAATGCAGTCATTACTCACTGTTGGCGTTAAGGCACTTATTGTTTTGTTTTTTACGCCTTGAAATTAAAAAGGACGTTTTCTCCGCGTTTTAATTGGCCGTCTTCAAAGTAATGAACTTTCCGGAACAATTTCTTACATTTTGCACTTGGACAATTTTACCGCGATGGGCTGTCAAAAGAAAAACTTGATGGTAAACACCAAGGTGAGTGTAAGGTCAACTTTTTCAACTTCATCCTGTGCCATGCCTGCAGAAAATGAGTTGTTTTAGTCTTTGTGAGTCCATGGAAACTTCACTTTTTTATCTGCCGCTGCATCGACATCGTTCGAGGATGGAGCGGTTAGCTAAACAGCACCCGACCAGACTCCTCCACCCCAAAAACATACTTTGCAGGTCAACAAACAGGCAAATATGTGTCTTTTGAAGTGTTAATGTGGGAGGAGTGTTCAAAAGGAGTATTTTGGAGAAGTGGCTCGCATATTTGACACACATCAGGACTGGCGAAAATTGCCATCGAATCAAAAAACCTAACCCCAAAACTAAAAATTGTGCTCTTGCGCCCCCTTGGAAGAAAACACAGACAAAACTGCCTGTAACTTCCAGTAGGAATGTCGTAGCGACATGCAACAAAAACCTCTATGTAGGTCTCACTTAGACCTACATTTCATACAGTGACATCCTTCAGCAAAAATTAACAGGAAGTTTACAATTCCCCCTTCAAAACAAAAGTTTGGTAAAAACACTCACCTTTGCCCCTTTGAGCTGTAATTTGACCCCCTTAACATGCTTCAAATCTCACCAAACTGGACACACACATCAGGACTGGCTAAAATTGCAATCTAATTAAAAAACCTAACTCCAAAACTCAAAATTGCCCTCTAGCGCCCCGTAGGAATAAAACACAAGACAAAACTGCTCCTAGTAAGAAAACACAGACAAAACTGCTTGTAACTTCCGGTAGGAATTTCGTAGAGACATGAAACAAAAACCTCTACGTAGGTCTCACTTAGACCTAGATTTCATAGACTGACATCCTTCAGCAAAAATCAATAAGAAGTTTGCAATTCCCCCTTCAAAACAAAAGCTTGGTAAAAACACTCACCTTTGCCTCTTTGAGCTGTAGTTTGACCCCGTTAACATGCTTCAAAAACTCAAACTGGATACACACATCAGGACTGGCAAAAATTGCAATCTAATCAAAAAACCTAACCCCAAAACTCAAAATTGCACTCTAGCACCCCCTAGGAATAAAACACAGACAAAACTGCTCCTAGTATAATAATATAAGCAAGATGGCGGCGCCCGGACGGGCTGCGACACTGCGGTGCTCTTGCTAAAGATGGAACATTTGGCGGAAATGCCGGACAGTTCTGCAGACTTCATGGCTGGCTCGCATCGTGGTCACTCCGTGATCACGTACGACCGCCAGACACTTCTGGATGTGGACACATCGGGCCGTTTTGGACCGATAGACACTTGCGTGCTAGACTTGCTAACTAGCATGGGAATACATCGGCGGCTACATCCAGCGGCCTGTGAAGCAGAGGAGTCTAGTAGCAGCGGGGGCCGTCTACGGAGCAGACGCCAGCGGTGTGATCGGAAACGCGGATGTCGAGCGGGGCTAAAAACAAAGCAGAAGGCTAATCCCCACAGAACACCACTTCCCTCCACCCTGAAGACGGATTTAGATGGAAAATGCGAGACTACTGGTCTGGGTAAGGAGTCTGTTAAATTAGAACAAGTTTTTTCTGCTTTGAGTGTTTCAGAGTTGGACATGTGTTTTACTGAGGTGGCTAACTATGATGCGTGCAGTTTATCAAAGCAACAAACAAACAATCGGAAAATCCCCGTTACTGAGGAGGCTAACCATGATGCGTGCAGTTTATCAAAGCAACAATCAAACAATCGGAACATTCCCGTCGTATCAATTCCTAGATATGGTCGTAATTATACTGAATGCACTGGGCATAATAAACACAACATTATTAATATTGCTACTACGGATAATTTGATCAAAAATTCCCTAAAACAGCCCACTACCTATAATATAGGTTTTTTAAACATAAGATCATTGTCTCCCAAAACGTTGTTAGTTAATGATATCATCAGAGACAACAATCTTAACGTCATCGGTCTCAGTGAAACCTGGCTTAAACCAAACGACTTTTTTGCGCTAAATGAGGCATGTCCTCCTAACTTTACACATGCGCATATGGCCCGTCCGCTTAAAAGGGGTGGGGGGGTCGCACTAATATACAACGAAAACTTTAACCTTAGTCCTAACATAAATAATAAATATAAATCGTTTGAGGTGCTTACTATGAGGTCTGTCACACCGCTGCCTCTACACCTGGCTGTTATCTACCGCCCCCCAGGGCCCTGTTCGGACTTTATCAATGAATTCTCAGAGTTCGTTGCTGATCTAGTGACACACGCCGATAATATAATCATAATGGGGGACTTTAATATCCACATGAATACCCCATCGGACCCACCGTGCGTAGCGCTCCAGACTATAATTGATAGCTGTGGTCTCACACAAATAATAAATGAACCCACGCATCGCAACGGTAATACGATAGACCTAGTGCTTGTCAGGGGTATCACCGCTTCCAAAGTTACGATACTCCCGTATACTAAAGTATTGTCCGATCATTACCTTATAAAATTCGAGGTTCAGACGCATGTTCGTCAAACTGATAATAATAATAACTGCTATAGCAGCCGCAACATTAATACGGCCACAACGACAACTCTTGCTGACCTACTGCCCTCGGTAATGGCACCATTCCCAAAGTATGTGGGCTCTATTGATAACCTCACTAACAACTTTAACGACGCCCTGCGCGAAACCATTGATAACATAGCACCGCTAAAGTTAAAAAAGGCTCCAAAAAAGCGCACCCCGTGGTTTACAGAAGAAACTAGAGCTCAGAAATTATTATGCAGAAAGCTGGAACGCAAATGGCGCACGACTAAACTTGAGGTGCACCATCAAGCATTTAGTGATGGTTTAATAACTTATAAACGCATGCTTACCTTAGCTAAAGCTAATTATTACTCAAATCTCATCCACCGTAATAAAAACGATCCTAAATTTTTGTTTAGTACGGTAGCATCGCTAACCCAACAAGGGACTCCTTCCAGTAGCTCCACCCACTCAGCTGATGACTTTATGCAATTCTTTAGTAAGAAAATTGAAGTCATTAGAAAGGAGATTAAAGACAATGCGTCCCAGCTACAACGGGGTTCTATTAACACTGACACGATTGTATATACGGCGGATACTGCCCTCCAAAATAGTTTCTCTCGTTTTGAGGAAATAACAGAGGAATTGTTACAACGTGTAAATGGAATAAAACAAACAACATGTTTACTTGACCCTCTTCCTGGGAAACTGATCAAGGAGCTCTTTGTATTATTAGGTCCATCAGTGCTAAATATTATAAACTTATCACTTTCCTCGGGCACTGTTCCCCTAGCATTCAAAAAAGCGGTTATTCATCCTCTTCTTAAAAGACCTAACCTCGATCCTGACCTCATGGTAAACTACCGACCGGTGTCTCACCTTCCCTTTATTTCAAAAATCCTCGAAAAAATTGTTGCGGAGCAGTTAAATGAACACTTAGCGTCTAACAATCTATGTGAAACCTTTCAATCCGGTTTCAGGGCAAATCACTCGACGGAGACAGCCCTCGCAAAAATGACTAATGATCTATTGCTAACGATGGATTCTGATGCGTCATCTGTGTTGCTGCTCCTCGATCTTAGCGCTGCTTTCGATACCGTCGATCATAATATTTTATTAGAACGTATCAAAACACGAATCGGTATGTCAGACTTAGCCCTGTCTTGGTTTAACTCTTATCTTACTGATAGGATGCAGTGTGTCTCCCATAACAATGTGACCTCGGACTACGTTAAGGTAACGTGTGGAGTTCCCCAGGGTTCGGTCCTTGGCCCTGCACTCTTCAGCATCTACATGCTGCCGCTAGGTGACATCATACGCAAATACGGTGTTAGCTTTCACTGTTATGCTGATGACACCCAACTCTACATGCCCCTAAAGCTGACCAACACGCCGGATTGTAGTCAGCTGGAGGCGTGTCTTAATGAAATTAAACAATGGATGTCCGCTAACTTTTTGCAACTCAACGCCAAAAAAACGGAAATGCTGATTATCGGTCCTGCTAGACACCAAACTCTATTTAATAATACAACTCTAACATTTGACAACCAAACAATTAAACAAGGCGACACGGTAAAGAATCTGGGTATTATCTTCGACCCAACTCTCTCCTTTGAGGCACACATTAAAAGCGTTACTAAAACGGGCTTCTTTCATCTCCGTAATATCGCTAAAATTCGCTACATTCTGTCCACTAAAGACGCTGAGATCATTATCCATGCGTTTGTTACGTCTCGCCTCGACTACTGTAACGTATTATTTTCGGGTCTCCCCATGTCTAGCATTAAAAGATTACAGTTGGTACAAAATGCGGCTGCTAGACTTTTGACAAGAACAAGAAAGTTTGATCACATTACGCCTGTACTGGCTCACCTGCACTGGCTTCCTGTGCACTTAAGATGTGACTTTAAGGTTTTACTACTTACGTATAAAATACTACACGGTCTAGCTCCATCCTATCTTGCCGATTGTATTGTACCATATGTCCCGGCAAGAAATCTGCGTTCAAAGGACTCCGGCTTATTAGTGATTCCCAAAGCCCAAAAAAAGTCTGCGGGCTATAGAGCGTTTTCCGTTCGGGTTCCAGTACTCTGGAATGCCCTCCCGGTAACAGTTCGAGATGCCACCTCAGTAGAAGCATTTAAGTCTCACCTTAAAACTCATTTGTATACTCTAGCCTTTAAATAGACTCCCTTTTTAGACCAGTTGATCTGCCGTTTCTTTTCTTTTTCTTCTATGTCCCACTCTCCCCTGTGGAGGGGGTCCGGTCCGATCCGGTGGCCATGTACTGCTTGCCTGTGTATCGGCTGGGGACATCTCTGCGCTGCTGATCCGCCTCCGCTTGGGATGTTTTCCTGGTGGCTCCGCTGTGAACGGGACTCTCTCTGCTGAGTTGGACCCGCTTTGGACTGGACTCTTGCGACTGTGTTGGATTGGATCCATTGTGGATTGAACTTTCACAGTATCATGTTAGACCCGCTCGACATCCATTGCTTTCCTCCTCTCTAAGGTTCTCATAGTCATCATTGTCACCGACGTCCCACTAGGTCATTATTGTCACCGATGTCCCACTGGGTGTGAGTTTTCCTTGCCCTTATGTGGGCCTACCGAGGATGTCGTGGTGGTTTGTGCAGCCCTTTGAGACACTAGTGATTTAGGGCTATATAAGTAAACATTGATTGATTGATTGATAGTAAGAAAACACAGACAAAACTGCTTGTAACTTCCGGTAGGAATTTTGTAGAGACATGAAACAAAAACCTCTATGTAGGTCTCACTTAGACCTAGATTTCATACACTGACATCCTTCAGCAAAAATCAACAGGAAGTTTGCAATTCCCCCTTCAAAACAAAAGTTTTGTAAAAACATGTCACCTTTTTTCAAACATTATCTCCTCTGAGCGCGTTTGTTGTGTCGGCTTCACACTAGCACAGGAAAGAGATTGAATGCTTCTGATTAAAAGTTTCGGAAAGAGTTTTTCTAACTGCTCTGGTTTGGATTTTACAAGCTTTTTAAGAACTGCTGAGCTGATGCTGCTGCGCTGCTGCCGTCTCAAGATGGCCGCTTTAAAGCAGGAAGCACCAGCGTGACCACAAAATGCAGAGAAGGTAGGTACTGTGCGGGTAAAGATATGCTGACTGGGTGAAAGAAGGAGGCAGCAGTTTGACTCCAGGATACAGAGAAGGTAGGTAATGTGCAGGTAAATATATTGTCTGGGTGATGGGAGGAAGCACCAGCATGTATGGGTGAAAGAAAGAAGCACCAGTGTGACCCCAGGATGCAGGGAAGGTAAGTAATGTGCAGGTAAAGATATGTTAAATGGGTAAAGGCAGGAAACACCAGCAAATGTCAGTCCCGTCCATCGCTGCTTGTAGCTTAAATTTTTTTTTATTATCTACAGCGGGGGTGTTAAAAGTGTGGCCCTGAGGCCATTTGTAACCCGAAGCTAATGTTTTACAGGCTCATGGCACATTCTAAAAATACTATTCAAATAAACAAAAACATAACTAAAGTGGAATTAAAAAGGTACATACATACATATACACATATATGTATATATATATAAAAAAACATATAGAGAGCGCGGCAAGTGCACACTCTAAGTCAATTAGTGCACGAGGGGAAAAAAAAAAATGGCAAAATCGTTGGGAAAACTATTTTTTTTTAACCCAAAGCGACCCCCAGATCAAAAAGTTTGGTGACCCCTGTTTTAGACAATACCAAAAAATACTCACAAGTATTGTTACTTTGTTTTAGCTAGAAACCATGACTAGAATTTTATTTTTATTTTTTTACATTTTTAAACAGTGAAGCATTTTTTAGACAATAAGCGGAGAGAAAATATTTTCCTATCATCCTTTGTTTTAAATGCGATACTTATTAAAACGCTGCACTCCGTCCTTTTAGCATTACACTAGAAATAACGATCTTTACATTCTAATTAGGACTGTGAATCTTAGGGTGTCCCACGATTCGATGCAATATCGATTCTTGGGGTCACGATTCGATAATATATCGATTTGATTCGTTTCAAAAACGATATTTTTCCGATTCAGAACGATTCTGTATTCATTCAATACATAGGATTTCAGCAGGATCTACCCCAGTCTGCTGACATGCTAGCAGAGTAGTAGATTTTTTTTTTTTTTTTTAAATCTTTTATAATTGTAAAGGACAATGTTTTATCAACTGATTGCAATAATGTTAATTTGTTTTAACTATTAAACAAACCAAAAATATGACTTATTTTATCTTTGTGAAAACATTGGACATGTTGTCAAGCTTATGAGATGTGATGCAAGTGTAAGCCACTGTGACACTATTGTTATTATTTTTATAAATGTCTAATGATAATGTCAGTGAGGGATTTTTAATCACTGCTATGCTGAAATTATAACTAATATTGATACTGTTGTTGATAATATTCATTTTTGTTTTTTTTCTGTGTGGTGTTTGTGTCTCCTCTCAATTGCTCTGTTTATTGCAGTTCAGAGTGTTGCTGGGTCAGGTTCGGTTTTGGAATTGGATTGCATAGTTATGGTATTGCTGTGTACTGGTTTGTTGGATTGATTTAAAAATAAAAATGAAAAAAATATTTTTTTTTTAAAAAGAGAATCGATTCTGAATCCAAAGACATGCACCTGGGGATAGGTTGATTGGAGACACTAAATTGGCCCTAGTGTGTGAATGTGAGTGTGAATGTTGTCTGTCTATCTGTGTTGGCCCTGCGATGAGGTGGCGACTTGTCCAGGGTGTACCCCGCCTTCCGCCCGATTGTAGCTGAGATAGGCGCCAGCGCCCCCCGCGACCCCAAAAGGGAATAAGCGGTAGAAAATGGATGGATGGATAGATTCTGAATCGCACAACGTATTCGAATCAATTTTTTCCCACACCCCTAATTCTAATCATCTGACAAAAACATTCTTCTCATTAAATCTTATTTAAAAAAAACAAAAACCTAACGAATCAGCACCTCCAAGTCCGAGTCCATGGTTCTCAGCCGGAAAAAAGGGTGGAGTGCCATCTCCGGGTTGGGGAGGAGACCCTGCCCCAAGTGGAAGAGTTCAAGTACCTAGGAGTCTTGTTCACGAGTGAGGTGAGAGTGGATCGTGAGATCGACAGGCGGATCGGTGCGGTGTCTTCAGTAATGCGGACGTTGTATCGATCCGTTGTGGTGAAGAAGGAGCTGAGCCGGAAGGCAAAGCTCTCAATTTACCGGTCGATCTACGTTCCCATCCTCATCTATGGTCATGAACTTTGGGTCATGACCGAAAGGATAAGATCACGGGTACAAGCGGCCGAAATGAGTTTCCTCCGCCGGCTGTCTGGTCTCTCCCTTAGAGATAGGGTGAGAAGCTCTGCCATCCGGGAGGAACTCAAAGTAAAGCCGCTGCTCCTCCACATGGAGAGGAGCCAGATGAGGTGAATCGGGCATCTGGTCAGGATGCCACCCTAGGGAGGTGTTTAGGGCACGTCCAACCGGTAGGAGGCCACGGGGAAGACCCAGGACACGTTGGGAAGACTACGTCTCCCGGCTGGCCTGGGAACGCCTCGGGATCCCCCGGGAAAATCTGGACGAAGTGGCTGGGGAGAGGAAAGTCTGGGCTTCCCTGCTTAGGCTGCTGCCCCCGCGACCCGACTTCGGATAAGGGCAAGATGATGGTTGGATGGAAAAACCTAACGAGTCTACCCTTACCTGTCCATCTTTGCCGTCCCAGGCTTCAACGGTGTGAACTTTAGGCATGACTCCGCCTCCCAACGTGGCGGTGGAGCCTCGGCCGACAGAAAGCTCTCTGCAAAATAATTAACGTTCTTTTGATGCTTTCCCAAAACAAAAATAATAATAATAATAATAATTTACAGGCCTCACCTAAGGAACTCGTGAATACCGGTGTCGCTAAAAGAGCCTCTAAGGAGAGCGAATTTCATCTTGCGTGTGTTGATGGCGGCCATTGCGGGGTAGCCGAAGCCACCGATACCCAGGGAGGCCTCCAGCTCCATCTGAGCCCCGGCCTCGGTCCACAGCCAGCTGACATAAAACAGGAAGTAGATTGTTACAAGTCACTCTAATGAGATTCTGAAGAGTCCATACATACTACATGGATGCAGTGTGCTTTTAGTTCTTACCCCCACATCTTCTTCTTGTACTTGTCCGCCATCTTCATCATCACGTCCAAGTAGCCGTTTCTACCAGCAGCACCTAGTGACATAAAGGTGAGCTCACTTTAGACCAGACCTGGGCCACATGCAGGTTTTACATCATTTTGTAACATCAAAACTGTCGCCGCCATTAGGATTTGCAGTGCTGTTTTTAAATGACCGTAAGTCTCGAAAGGCCTACTGAAAGCCACTACTACAGACCACGCAGTCTGATACAGTTGTGATCAAATTATGCTCCCAACTGTGTCTCTTGGAATGTGTAATGTCTTTGCTATTTTCTTATATCCATATCCTTATGAAGAGAAATGACCTCCTCTCTTGACTTCTTTGACCACTCCCTGGACTTCACCATGTTGCAAATACACCATTGACCATCTACAAGAAGCTGAGCGTCACAGTCTTTTTCAATCAGTTTAATTGTTGCTTGTTATGGTTCTAATCACATCTACAGGTGTTTTCAACCCCTGATTGAAAATACCTTATTCAAATTCTGTTCTTAAGAGTTATGATCTTCAAGGGATTGAATAATTTTGTCAATGAGATATTAAGAGAAATTACACTGTTTGGTATGATACAAAATATAATGTTGTGCTCACCTGCACTGGCTTCCTGTGCACTTAAGATGTGACTTTAAGGTTTTACTACTTACGTATAAAATACTACACGGTCTAGCTCCATCCTATCTTGCCGATTGTATTGTACCATATGTCCCGGCAAGAAATCTGCGTTCAAAAGACTCCGGCTTATTAGTGATTCCCAAAGCCCAAAAAAAGTCTGCGGGCTATAGAGCGTTTTCCGTTCGGGCTCCAGTACTCTGGAATGCCCTCCCGGTAACAGTTCGAGATGCCACCTCAGTAGAAGCATTTAAGTCTCACCTTAAAACTCATTTGTATACTCGAGCCTTTAAATAGACTCCCTTTTTAGACCAGTTGATCTGCCGTTTCTTTTCTTTTTCTTCTATGTCCCACTCTCCCTTGTGGAGGGGGTCCGGTCCGATCCGGTGGCCATGTACTGCTTGCCTGTGTATCGGCTGGGGACATCTCTGCGCTGCTATGTGAATTATATTTATATAGCGCTTTTCTCAAGTGACTCAAAGCACTTTTACATAGTGACACCCAATATCTAAGTTACATTTAAACCAGTGTGGGTGGCACTGGGAGCAGGTGGGTAAAGTGTCTTGCCCAAGGACACAACGGCAGTAACTAGGATGACACAAGCGGGAATCGAACATGCAACCCTCAAGTTGCTGGCACGGCCACGCTACCAACCGAGCTATGCTGCTGATCCGCCTCCGCTTGGGATGGTTTCCTGCTGGCTCCGCTGTGGACGGGACTCTCGCTGCTGTGTTGGATCCGCTTTGGACTGGACTCTCGCGACTGTGTTGGATCCATTATGGATTGAACTTTCACAGTATCATGTTAGACCCGCTCGACATCCATTGCTTTCCTCCTCTCCAAGGTTCTCATAGTCATCATTGTCACCGACGTCCCACTGGGTGTGAGTTTTCCTTGCCCTTATGTGGGCCTACCGAGGATGTCGTAGTGGTTTGTGCAGCCCTTTGAGACACTAGTGATTTAGGGCTATAAAAGTAAACATTAATTGATTGATTGATTCAAGTTGCATTTTTATTTGATATGACTATAAACAAAATACGGAATAAATGTCCAACTTGCTAAAACACCAAAATTGTGTGGGGGTTGAATAATTTTGATCACAACTGTAGTTTATAGATCAATGATGAAATCTTAATGCAACACATGCCAATACAGCCTTTTTAGTTTACCAAAATTGCAATTTATAATATCGCGGAAGTATCATGCTAAAATGTCGCGTGACGTCACGCATTGTGGAGGACACCTTGTTCCAGCACCGTTCCTAGCTATAAGTTGTTTGTTTTCATTGCATAATTCCATAAATCTGTGTTGCTGAATCTTTTGCAATTTGTTCAATGAATAATGGAGACGTCAAAGAAGAAAGCTGCAGGTGGGAAGCGGTGTATTGCGGCCGCCTTTGGAAACACAAACACAGCCGGTGTTTCATTGTTTACATTCCCGAAAGATTGACGGTCAAGCTTTACTATGGAACAGAGCGGTCAAGCGAACACGGTTGGATTGGACCACACACACAAAGTACAGTGTATTATGCAGCGATCATTTCGAAAGATCGTGTTCGAAGAGGGTCCCTTGCGAAGGGCAGAGATGGGCATCGCCACCACCCGTCGACTGGTGCTGAAGAAAGGTGCGGGGCCGACCTTCAGGTAGTACAGGTACGACCATATAATCTCACTAAAACACTAGTAATACAATAAGCAGATAAGGGATTTTCCAGAATTATCCTAGTTTAATAACATCTGAATCACTCCCACTGCCTAGTCTTTTTTTTTTCTAGTCATTCACTCTCACTTTCCTCATCCACGAATCTTTCATCCTTGCTCATATTAACGGAAAATTGTCGGTTTCTCGGTCCGAATCCCTCTTGCTGCTGGTGGCCATGATTGTAAACAATGTTCAGATGTGAGGAGCTTCACAACCCGTGACGTCACGCGCACATCGTCTGCTACTTCCGGTACAGGCAAGGCTTTTTTATTAGCGACCAAAAATTGCAAACTTTATCGAGGATGTTCTCAACTAAATCCTTTCAGCAAAAATATGGCAATATCGCGAAATGATCAAGTATGACACATAGAATGGACCTGCTATCCCCGTTTAAATAAGAACATCTCATTTCAGTAGGCCTTTGAACTACAGAAAGTATTTCAATTAGAGATGTCCGATAATGGCTTTTTTACCGATGTCCGATATTGTCCAACTCTTAATTAGCGATTCCGATATCAACCGATACAAATACATAAAGTCGTGGAATGAACACATTATTATGCCTAATTTTGTTGTGATGCCCCGCTGGATGCATTAAACAATGTAACAAGGTTTTCCCCAAAAAAAATCAACTCAAATTATGGGAAAAAAAATGCTAACATGGCACTGCCATATTTATTATTGAAGTCACAAAGTGCATTATTTTTTTTCAACAGCTTGGAATTTGGGACATGCTCTCCCCGAGAGAGCATGAGGTGGGCGGGGGTTTTTGGGGTAGGGGGTAGCGGGGTAGCGGGGGGGGTGTATATTGTAGCGTCCCGGAAGAGTTAGTGCTGCAAGGGGTTCTGTGTATTTGTTCTGCTGTGTTACGGTGCGGATGTTCTCCCGAAATGTGTTTGTCATTCTTGTTAACAATCAAGCGAAATGTAACAAACAGCAAAAAATGAATGCAAAGGGTAACGAACAGCAACAATATGACCTGTTATCACTTTTATGCAGACATTTGTTGTAAAAATTTGCTTCCGCATCTGTTCCTGACACATGTGTTTTGGGCTGGCTGCTCTGAAAACAAACCCCGCCCACTCTGCTTTGTAGTAACTCCAATAACACCCAAAAGTGAGGATTTCAACCATTGAAATTAGAGATGACCGATTATATCGGACTGCCTATATTATCGGCAGATAAATGAATTAAAATGTAAAATCGGAAATTATCGGTATCGGCCTGATTGTAGCTGAGATAGGCACCAGCGCCACCCACAACCCCAAAGGAAATAAGCGATGGAAATGGATGGATTGATGGTTTAAAAAAGTAAAATTTATGACTTTTTAAAACGCCGCTGTACAGAGTGGTACACGGACGTAGGGAGAAGTAGAGAGCACCGATAAACCTTAAAGGCACTGCCTTTGCTTGCCGGCCCAATCACATAAAAACCTATGGCTTTTCACACACACACAAGTGAATGCAAAGCAGACTTGGTCAACAGCCATACAGGTCACACTGAGGGTGGCCGTATAAACAACTTTAACACTGTTACAAATATGCGCCACACTGTGAACCCACACCAAACAAGAATGACAAACATTTCGGGAGAACATCTGCACTGTAACACAACATAAACACAACAGAATGAATACCCAGAACCCCTTGCAGCACTAACTCTTACGGGATGCTACAATATTCAACCCCGCCCACCTCAACCTCCTCATGCTCTCTCAGGGAGAGCATGTCTCAAATTCTGCTGTTTTGAGGTATGTTCAAAAAAAAAAAGAAGCACTTTGTGACTCCAATAATAAATATGGCGATGCCATGTTGGCATTTTTTTCCATAACTTAAGTTGATTTATTTTGGAAAACCTTGTTTCGTTGTTTAATGCATCACAACAAAATTAGGCATGATAATGTGTTCATTCCACGATTGTATATATCGGTGTCGGTTGACATCAGAATCTGTATTTAAGAGTTGGACAAAATCAGATTATCGGACATCTCTACTTTTTATTATGTTTGGTCTTTTTGATTCATGGCTTTTGTCAAATATAACTTGTTTTAATCATAAAACCAAAAAAACTAAATATGCATTATTTACAGAAATTAAAGGCCTACTGAAATGAGATGTTCTTATTTAAACGGGGATAGCAGGTCCATTCTATGTGTCATACTTGATCATTTCGCGATATTGCCATATTTTTGTTGAAAGGATTTAGTAGAGAACATCCACGATAAAGTTTGCAACTTTTGGTCGCTAATAAAAAAGCCTTGCTTGTACCGGAAGTAGCAGACGATGTGTGCGTGACGTCACGGGTTGTGGAGCTCCTCACATCTGAACATTGTTTACAATCATGGCCACCAGCAGCTAGAGCAATTTGGACCGAGAAAGCGACAATTTCCCCATTAATTTGAGCGAGGATTAAATATTCCTGGATGAGGATAGTGAGAGTGAAGGACTAGGAAAAAAAAAAACCAAATAAATAAAAAAAGGTCAGTGGGAGCAATTCAAATGTTGGACACATTTACTAGGATAATTCAGAAAAATCCCTTATCTGCTTATTGTGTTACTAGTGTTTTAGTGAGATTATATGGTACCTGAAAGTCGGAGGGGTGTGGCCAAGGGTGTGGTGACCGCCAGTGTCTCTGGAGGAAGCCACACAGCTGCAGGAGGACGCAAGCTCCGCTCATGTCTAAAGTAAGAGCCAACTTATTACCACAATTTTCTCGCTTGACATCTCTGTTCCATAGTAAAGCTTCACCTTCGGGAATTTCAAACAAGGAAACACCGGCTATGTTTGTGTTGCTAAAGGCAGCTGCATTACACCGCTTCCCACCTACATCTTTCTTCTTTGACGTCTCCATTATTCATTGAACAAATTGCTAAAGATTCAGCAACTCAGATGTCCAGAATACTGTGTAATTATGCGATTAAAGCAGACTACTTATAGCTTGGATCGGGCTGGAAGAACATGTCCGCTACCACTGTCATCAACAGGATAAATCGCGCGAAATTTAAAATTGCAATTTAGTAAACTAAAAAGGCCGTATTGGCATGTGTTGCAATGTTAACATTTCATCATTGATATATAAACTATCAGACTGCGTGGTCGCTAGTAGTGGCTTTCGGTAGGCCTTTAAGTTGCATAGTGCAATATTTGAGGTTGGGTAATACCAGCCTTGAATAGCTCAATAATTCATGAAAACATTGATTTTGATACGATGCTTATTCATGCTAGAATGTGAAAGCAGGCAGGACTTGGTTGAGTTTGATTACGAGCATTATTTATAAATATATCTGGCATCTTGCATATAAAAATGCTCAATATCATTTATTGCATTTCAGTGTTTTCTAAAGGCTTAGTTGGCCACATGCGTGGACAGCACCTTTTAGCTCCTATTTCCAAAAATGTGTACACTACTGAATTGGGGTCTTACGGCCACTTATGTGGACACTTATACTGCCATCTGGTGGTGATAGGGTAAAACACGCATGGAAATTTGGGGGAAAAAAGTGTAAAAATAAGAATTAACAAGTCATGAAGTACACATTTTTTACTAATAAGTACATCATATAAAAAGATGATTATTCGTTTTAATTCAAATTAGGGTCCAATAAGCCCAAATAGCAAAGATAAATAAAATAAAAAGCATGTAAACAAACAGCTTGGGCCTTAAGAGGTTTAATGGCAGTTTAACTCATCATGCTTTGAGACTTATGGTCAGGGCGCCCTCTAGTGTGTAAGAGGCGCAATAACATCAAAACCATATTTTGTTTTTCCACAGGCGATAAATCAGATTAATTTGTTTTTCGTGGAAAAAGCAGCATTATATACCAAAATTAAAGTCTGGTAAAAAAATAAATAATTGAAGTCAACTGGCCACCAGGTCGCCCGTAAGGACCAGATGAGTCGCCCGCTGGCCTGTTCTAAAAATAGCTCAAATAGCTGCACTTACCAGTGAGCTGCCTCTATTTTTTAAATTGTATTTATTTACTAGCAAGCTGGTCTCGACATTTTTAATTCTAAGTGAGACAAAACTCAAATAGAATTTGAAAATCAAAGACAATATTTTAAAGACTTGTTTAAATAAATTCATTTATTTTTTTACTTAGCTTCTTATAACTTTCAGAAAGACAATTTTAGAGAAAAAAATACAAGTTTAAAAATGATTTTAGGATTTTTAAACACATAACTTTTTACCTTTTAGATTCCTTCCTCTTCTTTCCTGACAATTTAAATCAATGTTCATCCATTCCATCCATTCATCCCTTTTTCTACCGCTTAGTCCCTTTCGGGGTCGCGGGGGGCGCTGGCGCCTATCTCAGCTACAATCGGGCGGAAGGCGGGGTACACCCTGGACAAGTCGCCACCTCATCGCAGGGCCAACACAGATAGACAGACAACATTCACACTCACATTCACACACTAGGGCCAATTTAGTGTTGCCAATCAACTTATCCCCAGGTGCATGTCTTTGGAAGTGGGAGGAAGCCGGAGTACCCGGAGGGAACCCACGCATTCACGGGGAGAACATGCAAACTCCACACAGAAAGATCCCGAGCCTGGATTTGAACCCAGGACTGCAGGACCTTCGTATTGTGAGGCAGACGCACTAACCCCTCTGCCACCGTGAAGCCCTAAATCAATGTTCAAGTAAATGATTTTTTTTTTTATTGTAAAGAATAAAAAATACATTTTAATTTAATTCTTCATTTTAGCTTCTGTTTTTTCGACGAAGAATGTTTGTGAAATATTTCTTCAAACTTATTAGGATTAAAATTAAAAATATATATATTCTGGCAAATCTAGAAAATCTGTAGAATCAAACTTTAATCTTATTTCAAAGTCTTTTGAATTTATTTTAAAATTTTTGTTCTGGAAAATCTAGAAGAAATAATGATTCGTCTTTGTTAGAAATATAGCTTGGTCCAATTTGTTATATATTCTAACAAAGTGCAGATTGGATTTTAACCTATTTAAAACATGTCAACAAAATTCTAAAATTAATATTAATCCGAAAATATTACTAATGATGTTCCATAGTTTCTTTTTTTTAATTTTTTCAAAAA
Source organism: Nerophis ophidion (assembly GCF_033978795.1). Classification (NCBI taxonomy): domain Eukaryota; kingdom Metazoa; phylum Chordata; class Actinopteri; order Syngnathiformes; family Syngnathidae; genus Nerophis; species Nerophis ophidion. The sequence continues at coordinate 32,408,520 of NC_084634.1, forward strand.
GATTCGAATTAGCTAGTTTTTCTCTCCTTTTTTTTCGGTTGAATTTTGACTTTTAAAGAGTCGAAATTGAAGAGAAACTATGTTTCAAAAGTTCCTTCTCATTTTTTTCGTGTTTTCTCCTCTTTTAAACCGTTCAATTAAGAGTTTTATTCTGTACAAAAAACCTTCTGTAGAAGGAAAAAAAATGTACGACGGAATAACAGACAGATATACCCTTTTTTGGGGGGGGGGGGGATATTTATCTGTTTCTATATATATTTATTGTGAGAAATCATTAAGATGCTCAGTGTTCCCACAAAGATAAACATCATTAATTATTAATAATAACAGAGTTGAAGGTAAATTGAGCAAATTGGCTATTTCTGGCAAGGTATTTAACTGTGTATCAAACTGGTAGCCCTTCGCATTAATCAGTACCCAAGAAGTAGCTCTTGGTTTCAAAAAGGTTGGTGACCCCTGGTGTAGACATTATTTGAGATCAAAAACACAGTTTTTTTTCTCAACTTAAAAACAAAGCTCCCTGGTGACATTTCAGACTGTAAGATTCAAGCTTAGGGTTTCCCCTTAAAACAGGTGCAGTTTGCAACTTCCTCTCAGTAACATTTTTCAAAGCAAAAAAATACCACCGGCCATCTTATATTACCATCAGTGGTTTAACAGAACATATTTGTTTGACAATTGTCCACATTTTTCATGATTACAAATAGAGATGTCCGATAATATCAACCGATAAGTGCTTTAAAATATAATATCGGAAATTATCGGTGTATGTTTTAAAAAGTATAATGACTTTTTAAAACGCTGCATGGAGCGGTACATATCCGGTAAAACACGGACATAGGGAGTAGTCAGCAGAACCTCTCCTATCCCACACACAACACAGGAGTTGACGACTGCAGCATGAGAGGTTTACTGGCGACGCTTGATGACCTCATCAAACCGCCGCGAGCGCAGCATAACAACAACAAGTGTGTTGTTGCCGGTGCTGTAGCCGTGGCTAACAAGCCAGCTCGCTCAGTGACTGACTAACGACACCATGTCTGTGGTGTGGGATTATTTTAAAGGCCTACTGAAAGCCACTACTACGCAGTCTGATAGTTTATATATCAATGATGAAATATTACTAGGGATGTCCCGATCCGATATTGATATCGGAAATCGGTCCGATATTAGCCAAAAAAGTGAATATCGGATTTTATCGGACTGAATCTAAAAACTCCGATATAAGCTGTCCATTTTCCGCTGCAGCACTTCTATAATAGGTGACTGGTTTGATCACACTCCAACACAGTAGGTGGCGGCAATGCCCCTTAATTAACGTTGGTGGCGGCCATGGAAGAAGAGCGTCTCTGATCCAGCATGCACAGCCCACGTGATCACAACAACGACAACGCGTGTACTCAGCAAAGTGTAGTGATGTCGGCTGTGTGGAAGTATTTTAACTCACAGCATGCCGAAATGCTTATCTTCTTAAAAAAAAATCTCCACATTATGCTCGGACTGCAGAAAGTGGAGAAGGAGGAGGAGGAGTAGTAAGGGTAGTCAGCACTGACTGATTATTATTTGTTTTATGCTCTTGTTATTAGAGTGATATGTTTATTGTGTTTACACTATTCTTCAGTGAAGACTAAGAGTAATTACTACATTGTTTTGGGCATAGTCAGTCAGCGAAACTGGAGCTGTGAACTCTTAATTTAGAGCAGTTGGACAGTGGACAATATTGTGTTGTTTTTGTGGTTTTTGTCCCTGCCCACAGTTGTTTCCAACATATGCTGACAGTAAAAAAAATAACTGAAGTGAACTTGAATTGTTTGCACTTTAAAACGTTTTTTGTTTTTTTTATTGGATTTATTTAGGTTCTTTTTCAGGGTCTTCTAATTTATTTTTAATTTATTCTATTCAATTGTATAATTATGTTGGTATTAGTGGTTATTTTGCACTTTAAATATAACATTTGGGTTTTATTGGATTTGTTGAGGTAATACTCTTATGTTGAAGGTTAAAATTTATGTAACCAATTGGTTAATAATAAATGGGTCAGTTTTTCCTATACCTACTCTTGCTGACTATTGTTTTCTGTTTTAACAATACAACATCAGTAACAGTAACATCACTTTATCAAGCCTTTTCTAACATTCTACAAAACAAAATAAAGAATAAATATATGTATGATTCGTGCCTATATCGTATCGTATTGATACCGGTATCGGCAAATACTCAAGGCTACAATATTGGTATCGTATCGGAAGTGAAAAAGTTGTATCGGGACATCCCTAAATATTACATTGCAACACATGCCAATACGGCCGGTTTAGTTTACTAAATTACAATTTTAAATTCCTCTTGAAAACGTCGCGGAATGATGACGCGTGTTTGTGAGGTTATTGGTTGGAGGGGACATTTTAGCCCAGCACCACTCACGGCTAAAAGTCGTCTCTTTTCCTCGCACAATTACACAGTATTTTGGACATCTGTGTTGCTGAATATTTTGCAATTTCTTCAAGTAATAATGGAGATGTCAAAGAAGAATGCTGTTGGTGGAAAGCGGTGTATTGCAGCTGCCTTTAGCACCGAGACACAGCCGGTGTTTCTTTGTTTTTGTTGTGAAGCTTTAACACAGAGCGGTCAGGCCAACATGTTTCTCTACGTCAACCAGCAAGTTTTTGGATGGGAAAAAATGGTGATATTAAGTCGGCTCTTACCGGAGACTTGAGTGGATTATGCGACCTCCTGTCAAAAAGGCAGTTGTCAAGCAAACATATTTTTGTACGTCAACCAGCAAGTTTTTGCATGGGAAAAAATTGTGATCTTAAGTCGGCTCTTACCGGAAACTTGAGTGGATTATGCGACCTCCTGTCCGCATAGCTCGGTTGGTAGAGTGGCCGTGCCAGCGACTTGAGGGTTGCAGGTTCGATTCCCGCTTGTGCCATCCTAGTCACTGCCATTGTGTCCTTGGGCAAGACACTTTACCCACCTGCTCCCAGTGCCACCCACACTGTTTTAAATGTAACTTGGATATCGGGTGTCACTATGTAAAGCGCTTTGAGTCACTTGAGAAAAGCGCTATATAAATATAATTCACTGTCAAAAAGGCAGCTGTGATCTTGGCTCCTCCTTTGGCTTCTCTGAGAGACACTGGCTTTCAGGTATGACTTTATAATCTCACTAAAACACTATTAACACAATAAGCAGAGAAAGGGATTTTCCAGAATTATCCTAGTAAATGTGTCTAATTACATCTGAATCGCTCACACTGCCGCCGCCCGGAGCCGTCACTTTTTTTTAATGCTTTTATCCTTGCTCAAATTAATGGGGAAATCGTCGCTTTCTCGGCCCGAATTGCTCTTGCTGGTGGTGGCCATGATTATAAACAAAGTGAGGATGTGAGGAGCCCTACAACCCGTGACGTCACGCACACATCGTCTGCTACTTCCGGTACAGGCAAGGCTTTTTTATTAGCGACCAAAAGTTGCAAACTTTATCGTGGATGTTCTCTACTAAATCCTTTCAGCAAAAATATGGCAATATCGTGAAATGATCAAGTATGACACATAGAATGGACCTGCTATCCCCGTTTAAATAAGAACATCTCATTTCTGTAGGCCTTTAATCCGGTGCGTCCTATGGTATGTATTTGTGTATGCGCGTGTCTCTCACCCGTGTCCAGAATATGCGGCAGGACGGCGATGATGCACAGCTGACTGTCCTCGCACGTCTTCTTTACCGCGTCTTCGTTGATTATCTGCACGACCAACACATTCCCAGCATTATTGTCCACTTCGTCTTTAATACTTTTTTTCGTCTCGGCGCTAACCGACCTCTACTAGTTCAGGAGCCGGGGCATTATCAGAGAACAGGTCCATGGCCCTTTCGATGATGTCGCCACGGGAGCGTCCTCCCTGGTAGTCCTCGGGCTCCTCGCCTTTTCGGAACACCTTGATGGTGGGGAAACCTTTGATCTGCACATACGGAGAGCAGGTATACCAAATTAAGACAGGACTTTCTGGCTGGCAAGCAACAATAAATGGTCAGTGTTTAGTTTATTACTTGACCATGGTATACTCACACCATAGCGAGCGGCCACCTCCTGGTGGACAGTTGCATCCACAGCTCCGAGGCGAACCTTTCCCTTGGTCTGCTCCTTGACAGCAGAAGCGGCAGCGGCCCACTCAGGCTCCAGGCTGGTGATTGAACAAAAGTCAGCCACTTTCCACAAAATCACAAGGACTTCTACGGTCCATTTTCCCATAGGAATTATAAATACTCTGTTCCGGTGTGACCACCATAAAATATAGTACCGGTAAGTGTACATTGTTTAAGTGACATTCTTATCTGAAAGACTGGTGTGAAAAGAAGATAGACATTGTAATTATACACACAGACTAGAAGGGCGGACGCGCGTAAATTTCCAGGACTTATGCAGACCACAAATACAAGTTCAGCAGGTCCCAGAAGGTAAGAAAAGTTGCTTTTGCATAATATTTTGCGAAACAAAATGCCAGATAATGTCTTACCTTATACAAAACCGGTATGTTTTGGCACTTTCACTGCGAGTTTACTGACAGATATAAGTAGCAAATGTACACTACTTTATAGTAAAAATAGCAACAGCGGATGATGAATGTCCCATGACAAGAAAGAAGAGGAAAAAGAAGAAGCTTATCGACTACGGCATCCGCACGGACTGCAAAGGCGGACACGCGCAAATTTTCAGGACTTATGCAGATCCCAAATACAAGACCGGCAGGTACCAGAAGGTAATATAACTTGATTTTGCATTATATTGCAAAACCAAAAGCCAGATAATGTCTTACTTTATACAAAACTCACTACAGTGGTATGTTTTGGCACTTTCATGGCGAGTTTACTGACGGATATAAGTAGGAAATTTACACTACTTTATATTAGAGATGGCAACAGCGAATGATGAATGTCCCATGACAAAAAGAAAGAGGAAAAAGAAGCTTATAGACTACAGCATCCCCACGGACTGCAAAGGCGGACACGCGCAAATTTTCAGGACTTATGCAGATCCCAAATACAAGACCAGCAGGTACCAGAAGTTAAGAAAAATTGCTTTTGCATAATATTGCAAAACAAAAAGCCAGATAATGTCTTACCTTATACAAAACTCACTACACCGGTATGTTTTGGCCCTTTCATGGCGAGTTTACTGACAGATATAAGTAGGAAATGCACACTACTTTATAGTAAAAATGGCAACAGCGGATGATGAATGTCCCATGACAAGAAGAAAGAGGAAAAAGAAGAAGCTTATCGACTATGGCATCAGCACGGACGACAAAGGCGGACACGGGCACATTTTCAGGACTTATGCAGATCCCAAATACAAGACCAGCAGGTACCAGAAGGTAATATAACTTGATTTTGCATAATGTTGCAAAACAAAAAGCCAGATAATGTCTTACCTTATACAAAACTCACTACACCGGTATGTTTTGGCACTTTCACTGCGAGTTTACTGACAGATATAAGTAGGAAATTTACACTACTTTATTGCAGAAATAGCAACAGCGGATGATGAATGTCCCATGACAAGAAGAAAGAGGAAAAAGAAGAAGCTTATCGACTATGGCATCCGCACGGACTGCAAAGGCGGACACACGCAAATTTTCAGGACTTATGCAGATCCCAAATACGAGATCAGCAGGTCCCAGAAGGCAAGAAAAGTTGCTTTTGCATAATATTGCAAAACAAAAAGCCAGATAATGTCTTACCTTATACAATACTCACAACACCGGTATGTTTTGGCACTTTCATGACAAGTTTACTGACAGATATAAGTAGGAAATTTACACTACTTTATAGTAGAAATGGCAACAGCGGATGATGAATGTCCCATGACAAGAAGAAAGAGGGAAAAAAAAGAAGCTTATCGACTACGGCATCCGCACGGACTGCAAAGGCGGACACGCGCAAATTTTCAGGACTTATGCAGATCCCAAATACAAGACCAGCAGGTACCAGAAGGTAATATAACTTGATTTTGCATAATATTGCAAAACAAAAAGCCAGATAATGTCTTACCTTATACAAAACTCACTACACCGGTATGTTTTGGCACTTTCACTGCGAGTTTACTGACAGATATAAGTAGGAAATTTACACTACTTTATAGCAGAAATAGCAACAGCGGATGATGAATGTCCCATGACAAGAAGAAAGAGGAAAAAGAAGAAGCTTATCGACTACGGCATCCCCACGGACTGCAAAGGTGGACACGCGCAAATTTTCAGGACTTATGCAGATCCCAAATACAAGATCAGCAGGTACCAGAAGGTAAGAAAAGTTGCTTTTGCATAATATTGCAAAACAAAAAGCCAGATAATGTCTTACCTTATACAAAACTCACTACACCGGTATGTTTTGGCACTTTCATGGCGAGTTTACTGACAGATTTAAAGAAGAACTGTACCCTACTTTAAATTAGAAATAGCAACAAGGGAAGATGAATGTCCCATGACAAGAAGAAGCTTATCGACTACGGCATCCGTACGGACGTCAAAGGCGGACACGCGCAACTTTTCCCGACTTATGCAGATCCCAAAAACAGATCAGCGGATAACATAATATTGCGAAACAAAACACCAGATATGTCATACCTTATACACACACACACCATAGTAATACTGGTATGTTGAAGCACAGTACAATCCATCAAGCGGTGCGGCTTCTTCGCTTACTAAAGTCGTACTGAAACATTTGGAGAGATTTTTGAGCGCCGTTTGTAATGTTCTATATTTTCAATGGAACATTTTGGTGTTGTTTACGTGAGTCATATTGCAGTCTACACGTATCTCTTATGTGTGACTGCCATCTACTGGTCACACTTATTACACCATGTACCAAATAAAATAGCTTCGAGGTCGGTAAGCCCAACCAAAATTATTCCGTGCGGGTTATAAGGCGCACTGTCGAGTTTAGAAAAAAAATTTAAGGATTTTGAGAGCGCCTTATGGTCGGAAAAATACGGTGATTGACATGAAGGGTTTATTTTGACATGAAGGATTTCCTATGATGCAGCTCATTTTTATTTGACATATCTTGTGTGACATCATGCACAAAAGTAGACTTTGTTTGTTTTAAACTATTGTAGTGGCATTCTGTACAAAAAGTGCACTTTATTCAGTGTTGTTTTGATATATCATCTTAGTGACATCATGCACAAAAGTGCACTCATAGCTTGTTTTAAACTGTCTCCGACAATCTTGCACTTTCTGTTTGGGAAATGACATGAATGTTTGTGCCACTGCTTAATAACTGTTTCATAAATACACTTTTAGTTGTGATTTCTCTCTCTGCATGAAAGTTTCAAAGTAGCATATATTAATGCAGTATGAAAAAGAATGTTTTAATGTCGACACATAGAATCATCATACTGCTGTGATTGTATGTGTCAAGTGTTCATTCAAGGCTAAGGCAAAATATGGAGATATATATGGTGTATCGTGACAACGCCTAAAAAAAATATCGAGATATTAAAAAGCTCCACCCAGGAACAGGGTCATATGTATTCCTTCCCTACTGTATAATAAAAAATGTTGCAGATGGCAAACTCACTTTTTGCAGTGTCCACACCAGGGGGCGAAGAACTCGACCAGCCACACGTCGTCGCTCTCCAGGACCATGGACTTGAAGTTGCCGTCTGTGAGCTCCACCACGTCATTTTTGCCACCACCGCCGCCGCCGCTCTACGGAGGATATTACGTCTCGTCATTACTCCGTTTTTAAAAGACGTCGAGTCATCTCATACCTGTCTGCTGTACCCAGAGCCGCCAGACTTGCCGCTGAGTCGCTCTTTGACCAGAGTCCGGAGAGCATTCAAGGCTCCGTCCACAATGGCCTGGCTGCTGCGTCCCCCTGGGGGATGAACAGGAACTCTCAACGAGTTCCCCTTGTTTCAGGTGGACCTTAAAAGATGGGTACCTTGATAATCCTCTGGCTTGTTCTTGTTGGCACCAAAGACCTTGATGGTGGGGAAGCCTCTGACGCCATACTGGCCTCCCAGAGACTTGTGCTGGTCCGCGTCTACTGCGCCAACCTTGACGATACCCTGGGAGGCGAGACCACTTCAAATTCAACGATATATCTGTTTTTCTTCTTCGCGGCTTAATTCAAACTGTCAAGCAGCTTGAGCGTAGCATTAAAACAAGGAGTTTTAGCTGTTTGAGCTGTTCTGTTCTTGGTTGCTCCAGTTGTTCAAATAGAGGGATAGGAAAGAGCTTTCATAGAGTCCCAAAAGAAGTGGTGCATAAAAAGGTCAAGAAAAACAAAATGTCTCCTAAAAATGTCCCTTTCAACTTGTGGAATACAATCGGACCACGTGTGTCTGCAGCGATCACTTTGGAAAATATTAGTATGAAACACTTTCTTTGATGCAATCGACTTTATTCTCTAATACATTAGTAGTGTTAGAGAGCAGAACTAAACATAATGAAAAGGGCAAGAGACCACATTATTTTTAAAGTCAGGAAAAACTAAATGGCTCCTAAAAATATCACTTTCAACTTGTGGAATACAATCGGACCCACGTGTGTCTGCAGCGATCACTTTGGAAAATATTAGTATGAAAAACGTTCTTTGATGCAATCGACTTTATTCTCTACTACATTAGTAGTGTTAGAGAGCAGAACTAAACATAATGAAAAGGGCAAGAGACCACATTATTTTGAAAGTCAAGAAACACGAAATGATTCCTAAAAATATCACTTTCAACTTGTGGAATACAATCGGACCACGTGTGTCTGCAGCGATCACTTTGGAAAATATTAGTATGAAACACTTTCTTTGATGCAATCGACTTAATTCTCTACTACATTGATAGTGCTAGAGAGCAGAACTAAACATAATGAAAAGGGCAAGAGACCACATTATTTTTAAAGTCAAGAAAAACGAAATGGCTCCTAAAAATATCACTTTCAACTTGTGGAATACAATCGGACCACGTGTGTCTGCAGCGATCACTTTGGAAAATAGTATGAAAAACTTTTTTTAATGCCATCGACTTCATTCTCTACTACATTAGTAGTGTTAGAGAGCAGAACTAAACATAATGAAAAGGGCAAGAGACCACATTATTTTTAAAGTCAAGAAAAACGAAATGGCTCCTAAAAATATCACTTTCAACTTGTGGAATACAATCAGACCACGTGTGTCTGCAGCGATCACTTTGGAAAATATTAGTATAAAAAAACTTTTTTTGATGCAATCGACTTTATTCTCTACTACATTAGTAGTGTTAGAGAGCAGAACTAAACATAATGAAAAGGGCAAGAGACCACATTATTTTTAAAGTCAAGAAAAACGAAATGGCTCCTAAAAATATCACTCTCAACTTGTGGAATACAATCGGACCACGTGTGTCTGCAGCGATCACTTTGGAAAATAGTATGAAAAACTTTTTTTAATGCCATCGACTTCATTCTCTACTACATTAGTAGTGTTAGAGAGCAGAACTAAACAAAATGAAAAGGGCAAGAGACCACATTATTTTTAAAGTCAAGAAAAACGAAATGGCTCCTAAAAATATCACTCTCAACTTGTGGAATACAATCGGACCACGTGTGTCTGCAGCGATCACTTTGGAAAATATTAGTATGAAAAACTCTCTTTGATGCAATCGACTTTATTCTCTACTACATTAGTAGTGTTAGAGAGCAGAACTAAACATAATGAAAAGGGCAAGAGACCAAATTATTTTTAAAGTCAAGAAAAACGAAATGGCTCCTAAAAATATCACTTTCAACTTGTGGAATACAATCGGACCACGTGTGTCTGCAGCGATCACTTTGGAAAATATTAGTATAAAAAACGTTCTTTGATGCAATCCACTTCATTCTCTACTACATTAGTAGTGTTAGAGAGCAGAACTAAACATAATGAAAAGGGCAAGAGACCACATTATTTTTAAAGTCAAGAAAAACTAAATGGCTCCTAAAAATATCACTTTCAACTTGTGGAATACAATCGTTCCACGTGTGTCTGCAGCGATCACTTTGGAAAATATTAGTATGAAAAACTTTCTTTGATGCAATCGACTTTATTCTCTACTACATTGGTAGTGTTAGAGAGCAGAACTAAACATAATGAAAAGGGCAAGAGACCACATTATTTTTAAAGTCAAGAAAAACAAATGGCTCCTAAAAATATCACTCTCAACTTGTGGAATACAATCGGACCACGTGTGTCTGCAGCGATCACTTTAGAAAATAGTATGAAAAACTTTTTTTAATGCCATCGACTTCATTCTCTACTACATTAGTAGTGTTAGAGAGCAGAACTAAACAAAATGAAAAGGGCAAGAGACCACATTATTTTTAAAGTCAAGAAAAACGATATGGCTCCTAAAAATATCACTCTCAACTTGTGGAATACAATCGGACCACGTGTGTCTGCAGCGATCACTTTGGAAAATAGTATGAAAAACTTTTTTTAATGCCATCGACTTCATTCTCTACTACATTAGTAGTGTTAGAGAGCAGAACTAAACAAAATGAAAAGGGCAAGAGACCACATTATTTTTAAAGTCAAGAAAAACGATATGGCTCCTAAAAATATCACTCTCAACTTGTGGAATACAATCGGACCACGTGTGTCTGCAGCGATCACTTTGGAAAATATTAGTATGAAAAACTCTCTTTGATGCAATCGACTTTATTCTCTACTACATTAGTAGTGTTAGAGAGCAGAACTACACATAATGAAAAGGGCAAGAGACCACATTATTTTTAAAGCCAAGAAAAACGAAATGGCTCCTAAAAATATCACTTTCAACTCGTGGAATACAATCGGACCACGTGTGTCTGCAGCGATCACTTTGGAAAATATTAATATGAAAAACTTTCTTTGATGCAATCGACTTTATTCTCTACTACATTAGTAGTGTTAGAGAGCAGAACTAAACATAATGAAAAGGGCAAGAGACCACATTATTTTGTGGTTGCTACTAGGGATGACTGCCGATATTTTCGGCCGATAAATGCTTTAAAATGTAATATTGGAAATTATCAGTATCGGTTTCAAAAAGTAAAATTTATGACTTTTTAAAATGCCGCTGTGTACACTGACGTAGGGAGAGGTATGAATGAATGAATGAATGAATGGATATTTATTGTCATTGTGCATGTACAGGTCCAACGAAATTTAAGTTGCTTCCCTTAGGTGGTTTGCATTTTAAAAACAGAAGAAACCACACAATATTCAGGAACAACACAATATACACAATATACAATATGGCCTAAGACCACTCTAAGGAGGCAATGTAAAAAAAAACGAGACAATAAAAAGTATAAAGTGACTAGTAAAACTGACTAGAGGAGTAATGCAGAGTACAGACCGACAATAAACCTTAAAAGGCACTGCCTTTGCGTGCCGGACCAATTACATAACATCTACGGCTTTTCATACACACACAAGTGAATGCAATCCATACTTGGTCAACAGCCATACAGGTCACACTGAGGGTGGCCGTATAAACAACTTTAACACTGTTACAAATATGCGCCACACTGTGAACCCACACCAAACAAGAATGACAAAAATAGGCAAAATAATGTGTTAATTCCACGACTGTATACATCAGTTGAGATCGGTATATCGCTAATTAAGAGTTGGACAATATCGGATAACAGCAAAAGAATACATTATCGGACATCTCTAGTTGCTATGTCTAAATATAACTACAAAGCCCTGGTTGTACAAATAAACTAACGTCATGTTAAGTCCAAGAAAAAAATATTGTTATTGTTGGTCCGATTCACCATATTTTCATTGTCCATTTTCATAAGAGATATTAAAAGCTTAGTTGTTGTCATGCAGTAAAGCCAAGAGCCTTATTCGACACAGATAACCACACTATACTGTCTTTGGTGATAGAAAGTAAATATCCTCAGTGTTAATAAAGTAGATTAATAAATCTCTCGATATTACGGCAGTTGGCAATATGACTCAAGTTAACAATACCAACATTTTATATGTTCCATTAAAAATATAGAACATTACACACGGCGCTCAAAAATCTATCAAAATATTTTAGTACGACTTTGGTAAGCTATGAAGCCGCACCGCTGGATGGATTGTACTGTGCTTCAACATACGAGTACTATTATGGTGTGTGTATAAGGTAAGACATTATCTGGCGTTTTGTTTCGCAATATTATGCTACCTTCTGGTACCTGCTGATCTGTTTTTGGGATCTGCATAAGTCCTGAAAATTTGTGCGTGTCCGCCTTTGTAGTCAATGGCAACGCCGTGGTCCAAGGGTAAAGAACCTAGGGCTCTCGAGCCAGAAGTGGCTCTTGATGACTGCATCTGGCTCTTAGATGCTTAACACGATAAGTAATGAATAGTTCCACGGTGTTAAAAACAACGTTCAAAATAAAAAAAACATTATTTTCAAATAAATGACGCATTTGTGGTAGTAGGTGTGCATGTCGCCAAATGCAAACATTGCATTTTAAATCCATCGATCTGTTTTCTACCGCACCTGTTCAAGAAGTCGCATTAGAGGTAAGAAGTATTTTATTTATTATTGATTAGCTTTAGAATAACAATGTTATCAAAAAGACTAAGAGACTTATTATACACAAAAAAATGTTGGTCTTACTTAAAAATGCATGCATTTAGTTGTATTCAGGGTTAAAAAATATTATATGGCTCTCACGGAAATGCATTTTAAAATATTTGGCTTTCATGGCTCTCTCAGCCAAAAAGGTTCCCGAACCCTGCCGTAGTCCTTTTTCCTCTATCTTTTTGTTATGGGACATTCATCCTCCGATGTTGCCATTTCTAATATAAAGTCGTGTAAATTTCTTACTTATAACTGTCAGTAAACTTGCCATGAAAGCATTAAAACATACCGGTGTAGTGAGTTAACATTATTCACCCAAGGAACTTAAGTTATTGGAGAGTTCCGGTCGGACGGTTTTTCACGGGACACATTTCCGGTTGTTGTTTTCGGCTGAGGAGATGCTGCTCCGTTATTAAATTGACGTAAAGCCTGAATGTCATTAAAAAAGTTAGCTCCATCTTTTGACACTTCTTCCACTTCCGTCCTTGCACGCTACACCGCTACAACAAAGATGACGGGGGGAAGACGCCGCCGAAGGTGAGCCACGTAAATGAGACCGCCCACAAAACGGCGCACCCGGATGCGGCTTGAAGATGATGTGTAATACATCATCTTCAAGCCGTTTGAAGACATCCCTCTTTGATGTATTTAATGTTCTTTGATGTTGTAAGAAGGATGTTTACTATAGCTATGAGTTGGGTTTTTTTTCCCCCTTTGGCCTCAGTCTGGACCCCTTCTCCAGGGGCCCAGGCTTGGACCGATTTTTTTTTTTTTTTCCCCCCATTTGTTTACCTGTATCTCACCTTTTTGTAAGGAGCGCCGGAAGTTGGCAGACCAGTCAGCGATCCTGTTCTGTCTCCCTGTTATGTTTAGATAGTACTTTATTGATTCCTTCAGGAGAGTTCCTTTAGGAAAATTAAAAAAGGAAAATTTGTCTAACCGTGAATGGGATTGTGCTGATAATTTTAATTTCCCCTCGGGGATTAATAAAGTATGTCTGATTCTGATCATCCGTGTAACATTTTGACCAAAGAACCACCATTACTTCAGGAAAAACGAAATTGTGTCAAAAGGAAATTGCTCTGTCACACCAATTTTCTCCCCCCCCCATTTACTTCCAGGGTCATGTTTCCTCTTACGTCAGGAATATCCTCAAGTTAATTTGTCCGATTAATACAGACGTTGTGTTAACGCTATATTATAAAAATACAGCGCTATATTATAAACATACAGACGTTTTGTTAACGTTATATTATAAAAAATAAAAAAAACAATTTACAAACAAGCTATGGGATGACGTAAGAGGAAACGTGACCCCGGAAGTAAATGGGGGGAAGGCTTTTTTCAATTTTTTATAATATAGCGTTAACAAAACATCTTTATTTTTATAATGTAGCGTTAAAAAACGTCTGTATTAATCGGACAAATCAACTTGAGGATATTCCTGACGTAAGAGGAAACATGACCCCGGAAGTAAATGGGGGGTGTAAGGTTTTTGCAGGGGGGAAGAAATTTGGCATGACAGCTCCTAAAAATATCACTTACAACCGGGCCACGTGTCTGCAGCGATCACTTTGGAAAATGTTTGTTTCTTTGATGCAATCGAGAATCGCAATTAGAAAAAAAAATCATAATTTGAGCCCTTTAATGTATGAAAAAAAAGATCTGATTACACTTTGTGCGCCCGAGGGTCCGGAAAATACGTTAATAGCGAGTACAAACGCAAAGTCGCCGCAACAGATAGGGGGCAGTAGTGCGTAACTATACATCAAAACATAGCTTATGTCAACTCAAGATGTTTCTCGAGTATCCCCCTTGACACTGAACGCATCCTAACAAAACTAAAAATGTTTACCTTGAGGGCCGTGGCCGCCTTCTTCCAGTCCGGCGTCAAACTTTGACAGTGCCCACACCTGTAAAGATGCAAAATAAATGTATCCATTTTGCGGCGAGACACCCCCTGGCGCATTTTTAGGCCCATCCCAGATGTGGACTCACCAGGGAGCGTAGAACTCCACCAGCCACAAACTGTCGCTCTGGATCACCTCTTTGTTGAAGTTGGACGGGTTGAGTTCGATGACGTCATCGCCGGGGGAATAAAAGGCGCTGATGGACACAAGCAAGGAGCAGCCAAACAACGGTCCTGCAAAATGATCAATGTTTGGTCATTGTTCCGCAACATCTACAGAAACAAGATTAATAAACGATGCCTACGATATTTTAAAACACGATTAATGTATCATTATCACGTTATCGGTTATGAAACGCAGGTTTGTATTGAATTAGAGAGGCCTGGCAACACTTGGTGCTGCGTTCAATGCCAGCTAGCCAAACAAGCTACGCTTTCTAAACACCTAATTTATAACACAAAAACTCCACACGGTGACGTTCGGAAGTAATATTAATCCATCGATCAAGCATCGACTCACCAAAAAGTTGTAGTTTCATGGTTTAAGGCGCGCCCCCACGACTTATCTCGCTAGCAAACAAGCGTTCACACAAACCCGGTGCTGCGGATGCCCAACTAAAAAAACTGGTCGAGGCTCACCGTGGCCCGCGCTGATTGGCTGAGACGGACGGCACCGAGCGGCCGACCAATCAGGAAGCGCCGTGTATACGTTCACAGTCAAAATGATGAACGTCAGGAGAAATACGAGTTTCGGGAAAATAAAATAAAACACTAAAAGAAGGTAAAATTTATTGAAAAAGAAGAGGTGGCGAAATAAAATTTCATGTTGTTCTTCCTTGAAATAGGGACCTAAATCAGCGTAATACAACTTTCCGAATGCAAACACCGTGACTGTAGTTACTTGTTAAAAAGCGCATATATAAGTAATTTGCCCGTTCCTCGCTCAATTATTTTTCATAATTTATTAAAAAAAACGGCTCGTGAATTTTTTTTTTTTATGTTGTTAACGTGTCACTAATAAATAAGAATAGGAATTAGATTCATAAAGTGTCGTTAATTTATCTAATATGTTAATAAAGTACAAAGAAGAACCCTGATGAATGTATTGAACTTCTGTTGTTAAACCATCTTATTCATCTCATTATGCTAATTATAACATACTTAACTATTTATTGACAGCTTTATCATTTGTTTTTTTTTTATGGATTTATCCATCCATCCATCCATCCATCCATTTCCTACCGATTGTCCCTTTTGGGGTCGCTGGATTTATATTGTGTACAAATTAAGAATAGGAAGTGAATAAAAACGTAATACAAAGTATTTTGATATTTATTGACACCTTTATTATTTGTTATCTATGGATTTATATTGTTTACAAATTGATAACATGAAGTGAATACAAACTTAAAACAATCAATTTAGCTATTTATTGACACCTTTATTATTCGTTATTTATGGATTTAAATTGTGTACGAATTGAGAACCGGAAGTGAACACAAATTTTTAAAATGTTTTTTAATAGTGAACAACTGAAGACACAAACAGCATATATTAACATTATTCTGAGAATGTTAAAGAGAATAAAATAAGGGACGATTCAAAAAGATTAAAAAAAAAAAAGAATTGGGTTAGTATAAATAATTAAATAAAAATTCATCCAATGATTACAACAATTTAAGGTATTTACTATTTTTAACCATTTTCCAAGATTTTATTAAGAATTTGAAGTCAGTAATCCAATTATCTTCCTCACTTTCAGAAATCGACATTTATGCATGAAGAATTTAGCTTGCAATATACTAATAGTAATAATAATTTATATTCTATTAAGGATAAAACAGTTGGCAACCATTATGTGATTTTTCTGTTAAAAAAAAAACCTAGTTGGGTATATTCTATTTATAGAAGGTGCTAGTACGTATGAAATGAAACATTGGTAAGATTAAACAAACTCAGATTCTTCCTACTTAAGACATGTTAGTGAAAGTCTGGATAAATGTGGTGAATCATATTTAAACTGTATGCATTTTTGTAATGAACATATTCCATTAATGTAAAATGCATTTATTTAATTATTAACGTAAATTTCCCATTATTTATTTAATATTTCACGATTGAATCGATTATCTATTTCATAATTCTTTATGATTTAGGCCAGGGGTGCCCATTACGTCGATCGCGAGCTACCAGTCGACCGCGGGGGGTGTGTCAGTCGATCTCCAGCTAGGCTTTTAAAAAAAAATAGACCTAAAAATTAGTGATCATCAATCTTCACCAAGACGTCACTTAAATGACATTCACGGTACCGGAGGGTCTTGTGAGATGACGCTGGCTGCTGCAAGATCATTATTATTAAATATGACCGAGAGGAAGGCGAGAAACACTTTTTATTTCAACAGACTCTCGCGCCGTACCTTCCGTCAAAACTCCGAAGGCCGACTGCACATTTCCTATCTTCACAATAAAAGCCCTGCTTCATGCTGCCTGCGCTAACTAAATACAGAGTCTCGGAAAACTGGCGTGCACAAGCAATCCCTCAGAGAGCTGGCGTGCACATCACTTGTGCACGCCAGCTTTCCGAGACTCTTATTTTGTTAGCGCAGGCAGCATGAAGCAGGGCTTTTATTGTGAAGATAGGAAATGTGCAGTCGGCCTTTAGAGTTTTGACGGAAGGGACGGCGCGAAAGTCTGTTGAAATAAAAAGTGTTTCTCGCCTTCCCCTCTGTCATTTTTTCATAATAATGAACTGGCAGCAGCCAGTGTCATCTCACAAGACCCTCGGGTGCCGTGAATGTCAATCAAGCAAGCTACGGAATTTGCCGCCAATGTTTTTCTTGTAAAGTGTATGGAAGCTGGATGAATTACATGCCAAAAAACAACCACTTTCATGTGGTATTGTACAGAAAGGACAACTTTTTTTCTCCTCCATTTGAAAATGTGGGCGTTATCATCATTACTGTCTGATTCCAATCAATGCAAGTCATCAGAATCAGGTAATACACCAACTTATATTCTTGTCTTCGTGAAAGAAAGACATCTATATGTGTTACACATGCTTGTATTATCATTAAACACATTTAACTTGTTTACAAAAATGTCTCTTTCATAAATAAATAAATATAAATGATATATATAAATGAGGTAGACCCCCTCGAGTTGGTCAATTGAAAAGTAGCTCGCCTGCAGAAAAAGTGTGGGCACCCCTGATTTTGAACGTTTAAATATATTAGTTTTGTCTCATTTGGCCCCCCGTAGAGAGATACCTGATTGTCATGCTTGAACGTTCTCATTTTGTATCTGTTATGAGGAGGTTTTGCCACTAGATGGAAACAAATTGTCATGCTTGAACGTTCTCATTTTGTATCTGTTATGAGGAGGTTTTGCCACTAGATGGAGACAAATAACCAAGCAAAAGCTTTTTTCAACTTCTTCAAATTGACATCCATTCGTCCATTTACTACTGCTTGTCCCTTGTAGGGTCGCAAAGGGGTGCTGGAGCCAATGAGCATGTGACGTTGAGTAGG
>NC_084634.1:32434044-32439044 GCF_033978795.1 Nerophis ophidion
GTAAAAAAAAAAAAAAAAAAAAAAAAAAAGAAGCTCAAAGCTGTGGACGTAAACCAAGAGACGTGATGTGATTTTAAACTGCAGCATCACTTGGGAAATCTATTTTAAATGGATGTGATTGGCCCTCAAGGGACATATGGAGTAAGAACTGACCTATAGTGCAGTGGGGCCCTGGAGGAAGATTTATTGGGACCACTTCCATCTTTAATAACACCATTTTTTTTACCCTGGTTTGCTCTGGAAAAAAGGCTTCACCACCCATGTACCCATATATATATATATATATATATATATATATTTATATATATATGTATATATATATATATATACATGTATATGTAAATAAATATATATGTGGGAAAAATTCCATGACTACTTTATCGCTACAGAACTGTTTCATGAGGGGTTCCCTCAATCGTCAGGAAATTTAAAAATAAATAAATAAATAAAATTTGACGATTGAGGGAACCCCTCATGAAACAGTTCTGTAGAGATAAAGTAGTCTTGTGATTTTTCCCACACACACACATATATATATTGCGCTCTACCACGGCATCGAGCACTATTCTCTCGATAATCTAATTAAGAAATATATGTATGTTTATATATGTGTATTCATGTGTACAAATGTATATATGTACATTTATGTGTGTATCTATATATATACATACATTTATAAATATATATACATATATATATATACATATATATATACATATATATATATATATATGTACACATGTATATATGTACATATACACATATATTATTAAAAACATATGTGTGTGTGTGTGTATATATGTATATATATATATATATTTATATACACACATATATATTTTTAATTACCCATGTACCTAAAATGTCTCATTGAATGCTAAAACCCAATAAAATATCGCAAGTATCTGTTTGAATCGAGAATCCATTCTGAATCCAATCGTCCACCCGAGAATCCCAATCCAATGGTGAACTATTAAAGAAAATAATAAAAAAAAAAAAATAAATAAATAAATAAATATATATATATATATATATATACTGTATATATGTATATATATATATATATATATATACTTGTATATATAAATAAATATATGTGTGGGAAAAATCACATGACTACTTTATCTCTACAGAACTGTTTCATGAGGGGTTCCCTCAATCGTCAGGAAATTTAAAAATAGATAAATAAATACATAAAATTTGACGATTGAGGGAACCCCTCATGAAACAGTTCTGTAGAGATGAAGTAGTCTTGTGATTTTTCCCACACACACATATACATATATATTGCGCTCTACCACGGTATCGAGCACTATTCTCTCGATAATCTAATTAAGAAATATATGTATGTTTATATATGTGTATTCATGTGTACAAATGTATATATGTACATTTATGTGTGTATCTATATATATACATACATTTATAAATATATATACATATACATATATATATATGTACACATGTATATTTTTACATATACACATATATTATTAAAACAATATGTTTGTGTGTGTGTGTATATATGTATATATATATATATATATATATATATACACACATATATATTTTTAATTACCCATGTACCTAAAATGTTTCATTAAATGCTAAAACCCAATAAAATATCGCAAGTATCTGTTTGAATCAAGAATCCATTCTGAATCCAATCGTCCACCCGAGAATCCCAATCCAATGGTGAACTATTAAAGAAAATAATAATAAAATTAAAAAAAAAATATATATATATATATATATATATCATTTTTTAAAGATTCAGATCGGGCGGTTTAGCTCGGTTGGTAGAGTGGCCGTGCCAACAACTTGAGGGTTGCAGGTTCGATTCCCGCTTCCACCATCCCAGTCTCTGCCGTTGTGTCCTTGGGCAAGACATTTTACCCACCTGCTCCCAGTGCCACCCACACTGGTTTGAATATAACTTAGATATTGGGTTTCACTATGTAAAGCGCTTTGAGTCACTAGAGAAAAAGCGCTATATAAATGTAATTCACTTCACTTCACATCCTTATTTAGCATATTTCAGAGGCGTTTTTTGTCCATCATAATTTATACACTTTTCTTTTTAATGGCTACAGATTGTTACTGACTCCTACATGGCAAACACTACTGACTCCTACATGGCAAACATTACTGACTCCTACATGGCAAACATTACTGACTCCTACATGGCAAACACTACTGACTCCTACATGGCAAACATTACTGACTCCTACATGGCAAACATTACTGACTCCTACATGGCAAACATTACTGACTCCTACATGGCAAACATTACTGACTCCTACATGGCAAACATTACTGACTCCTACATGGCAAACATTACTGACTCCTACATGGCAAACATTACTGACTCCTACATGGCAAACATTACTGACTCCTACATGGCAAACATTACTGACTCCTACATGGCAAACATTACTGACTCCTACATGGCAAACATTACTGACTCCTACATGGCAAACACTACTGACTCCTACATGGCAAACATTACTGACTCCTACATGGCAAACATTACTGACTCCTACATGGCAAACACTACTGACTCCTACATGGCAAACATTACTGACTCCTACATGGCAAACATTACTGACTCCTACATGGCAAACACTACTGACTCCTACATGGCAAACACTACTGACTCCTACATGGCAAACATTACTGACTCCTACATGGCAAACATTACTGACTCCTACATGGCAAACATTACTGACTCCTACATGGCAAACATTACTGACTCCTACATGGCAAACATTACTGACTCCTACATGGCAAACATTACTGACTCCTACATGGCAAACATTACTGACTCCTACATGGCAAACATTACTGACTCCTACATGGCAAACATTACTGACTCCTACATGGCAAACACTACTGACTCCTACATGGCAAACACTACTGACTCCTACATGGCAAACATTACTGACTCCTACATGGCAAACACTACTGACTCCTATATGGCAAACATTACTGACTCCTACATGGCAAACATTACTGACTCCTACATGGCAAACACTACTGACTCCTACATGGCAAACATTACTGACTCCTACATGGCAAACATTACTGACTCCTACATGGCAAACATTACTGACTCCTACATGGCAAACACTACTGACTCCTACATGGCAAACATTACTGACTCCTACATGGCAAACATTACTGACTCCTACATGGCAAACACTACTGACTCCTACATGGCAAACATTACTGACTCCTACATGGCAAACATTACTGACTCCTACATGGCAAACATTACTGACTCCTACATGGCAAACACTACTGACTCCTACATGGCAAACACTACTGACTCCTACATGGCAAACATTACTGACTCCTACATGGCAAACATTACTGACTCCTACATGGCAAACATTACTGACTCCTACATGGCAAACATTACTGACTCCTACATGGCAAACATTACTGACTCCTACATGGCAAACATTACTGACTCCTACATGGCAAACATTACTGACTCCTACATGGCAAACATTACTGACTCCTACATGGCAAACATTACTGACTCCTACATGGCAAACATTACTGACTCCTACATGGCAAACACTACTGACTCCTACATGGCAAACACTACTGACTCCTACATGGCAAACATTACTGACTCCTACATGGCAAACACTACTGACTCCTATATGGCAAACATTACTGACTCCTACATGGCAAACATTACTGACTCCTACATGGCAAACACTACTGACTCCTACATGGCAAACATTACTGACTCCTACATGGCAAACATTACTGACTCCTACATGGCAAACATTACTGACTCCTACATGGCAAACATTGCTGACTCCTACAGGGCAAACATTACTGACTCCTACATGGCAAACACTACTGACTCCTACATGGCAAACATTACTGACTCCTACATGGCAAACATTACTGACTCCTACATGGCAAACATTACTGACTCCTACATGGCAAACACTACTGACTCCTACATGGCAAACATTGCTGACTCCTACATGGCAAACATTACTGACTCCTACATGGCAAACACTACTGACTCCTACATACCAATAATTACTGACACCTACATGGTAAACATTACTGACTCCTACATGGCAAACATTACTGACTCCTACATGGCAAACATTACTGACTCCTACATGGCAAACACTACTGACTCCTACTTGGCAAACACTACTGACTCCTACATGGCAAACATTTCTGACTCCTACATGGCAAACACTACTGACTCCTACTTGGCAAACATTACTGACTCCTACATGGCAAACATTACTGATTCCTACATGGCAAACATTA
Organism: Nerophis ophidion; assembly: GCF_033978795.1. NCBI lineage: Eukaryota > Metazoa > Chordata > Actinopteri > Syngnathiformes > Syngnathidae > Nerophis > Nerophis ophidion. The sequence continues at coordinate 32,438,353 of NC_084634.1, forward strand.
CTGACTCCTACATGGCAAACATTACTGACTCCTACATGGCAAACATTACTGACTCCTACATGGCAAACATTACTGACTCCTACATGGCAAACATTACTGACTCCTACATGGCAAACATTACTGACTCCTACTTGGCAAACACTACTGACTCCTACATAGCAAACATTACTGACTCCTACATGGCAAACATTACTGACTCCTACACGGCAAACATTACTGACTCCTACATGGCAAACATTACTGACTCCTACATGGCAAACATTACTGACTCCTACATGGCAAACATTACTGACTCCTACATGGCAAACATTACTGACTCCTACATGGCAAACATTACTGACTCCTACATGGCAAACATTACTGACTCCTACATGGCAAACATTACTGACTCCTACATGGCAAACATTACTGACTCCTACATGGCAAACATTACTGACTCCTACATGGCAAACACTACTGACTCCTACATGGCAAACATTACTGACTCCTACATGGCAAACATTACTGACTCCTACATGGCAAACATTACTGACTCCTACATGGCAAACATTACTGACTCCTACATGGCAAACATTACTGACCCCTACTTGGCAAACACTACTGACTCCTACATAGCAAACATTACTGACTCCTACATGGCAAACATTACTGACTCCTACACGGCAAACATTACTGACTCCTACATGGCAAAC
>NC_084634.1:32444795-32457295 GCF_033978795.1 Nerophis ophidion
GGCCGCTCAGGCAAATCATATAGCCGAAAAATGCATTTTCCCATCGATAACTTGACATCATCAGTGGCAATTGCGCGCTCTTTCAGTCAATTAGTGCACGAGGAATATATATATATATATATATATATATATATAGGTGATTTTTCCCACACCTACATATTGCGCTCTACCACGGTTTCGAGCACTATTCTCTGGATATACCAAACAAGACATATATATATATATATATATATATATATATATATATATATATATATATATATATATATATATATATATATATATATGTGTATGTATATATATATATATATATATATATATATATATATATATATATATATATATATATATATATATATATATATGTATATATATATATATATATATATATATATATATATATATATATATATATAAATATATATATATATATATATATAAATAAATAAGAGATAAAGAAGTAAAATACAGCTCTATGTCATCAGTTTCAGATTTATTAAATTGTATAACAGTGCAAAATATTGCTCATTTGTAGTGGTCTTTCTTTAACTATTTGGAAAAAAAGATATAAAAAAATAAATAAACACTTGTTGAAAAATAAACAAGTGATTCAATTATAAAGATTTATATATATATATATATATATATATATGTATATATATATGTGTGTATATATATATATATATATATATATATTTTTTTTTTTTATATGTGTGTGCGTGTGTATATATATATATATATATATATATATATATATATATATATATATAGGGCTTCACGGTGGCAGAGGGGTTAGTGCGTCTGCCTCACAATACGAAGGTCCTGCAGTCCTGGGTTCAAATCCAGGCTCGGGATCTTTCTGTGTGGAGTTTGCATGTTCTCCCCGTGAATGCGTGGGTTCCCTCCGGGTACTCCGGCTTCCTCCCACCTCAAAAGACATGCACCTGGGGATAGGTTGATTGGCAACACTAAATTGGCCCTAGTGTGTGAATGTGAGTCTGAATGTTGTCTGTCTATCTGTGTTGGCCCTGCGATGAGGTGGCGACTTGTCCAGGGTGTACCCCGCCTTCCGCCCGATTGTAGCTGAGATAGGCGCCAGTGCCCCCCGCGACCCCAAAAAGGGAATAAGCGGTAGAAAATGGATGGATGGATATATATATATATATATATATATACATATATATATACACACAGTGTATATACTATTTTTCTTTGTTTGTTTTTACTGTAGCAACATGGTGGTTAACGTTTTGGAGACTTGTGTATGCGTGTGCATGTTAATATATATATATATATATATATATATATATATGTGCAGAGGTGGGTAGAGTAGCCATAAATTGTACTCAAGTAAGAGTACTGTTACTTTAGAGATGTATTACTAAAGTAAAAGTAAGGAGTAGTCATCCAAATATTTACTTGAGTAAAAGTAAAAAGTATGTTGTGAAAAAACTACTCAAGTACTGAGTAACTGATGAGTAACCTGATTACGGCAACAGATAATGCACAAAAACATAAAAATAGCAATGAGCAAATTCAGAGCCAGGAATATCTCTTAAGCAACTAAAACAATAATATATATTAAATAATAATACAATAAAATAAAATTTAAAAAATGGCACATTGAGCCACAATAACTTAACAGCACCATAGCCTCACTAGGCATTCATTGATTGGATTGATTGATTGATTGATTAAAACATGTATTAGTAGATTGCACAGTACAGTACATATTCCGTACAATTGACCACTAAATGGTAACACCCCAATAAGTTTTTCAACGTTTATCAATTACTTAGTAAATGACCAAGTCGAGGTGATCTACCTCATATATACATACACACACATTTCATATATACACACACATATCATTTATACACACACATATCATATGTACACACACAAATCATATATATATATATATATATATATATATATATATATATATATATATATATATATATATATATACACATATGTATATATGTATCTACATACATTTATACATACAGTATATAATTTATATTTATTTATTTTGCCGTTTTTGTTCACATGTTAAAGGTGTTTTAATGAATATACATGCATGTTTAACATATAAATTCCTATCTTTCATGAAGACAAGAATATAAGTTGGTCTATTACCTGATTCTGATGACTTGCATTGATTGGAATCAGAGAGTAAAGTGCTGATAACGTCCCGGTTTTCAAATGGAGGAGAAAAAAAGTTCCTCTTTTCTGTCGAATACCACATGAAAGTCGTTGGTTTTTGGCATCTTATTAGTCCAGCTTCCATATTCGTTTTTATACACTTTACAAGAAATACAGTGGCGGCAAACTCCGTAGCTTGCTAGTTTGTTTGCGCTGGATTTCGGAGACTCTTATTTTGTTAGCGCAGGCGCGATGGAGCGGCGCTTTTATTGTGAAGACAGGAAATGTGCGATCAGTCTTTAGGTTTTTGACGGGAAGTACGGTTGAAATAAAAAGTGTCTTTTTTCCTTTACACTTTTGATTGATTGATTGAAACTTTTATTAGTAGATTGCTCAGTACAGTACATATTTCGTACAATTGACCACTAAATGGTAACACCCCAATAAGTTTTTCAACTTTTTTAAGTCGGATTCGACGTGTGACGGTCATGTGACCACCTGGGTCTGTTTGATTGGTCCAACGTCACCAGTGACTGCATTTTATTGGTGAAACGCAGGCATGCATGGACCCTACTTTGAAGCTCTGTCATAAACCAAAACAAACATTAATAGATCGATTAAAAAAAAGTAGCGAGTAGCGAGCTGAATGTAGATAAATGGAACGTAGTAAATGTAGCGTTTCTTCTCTATAAATATACTCAAGTAAAAGTAAAAGTATGTTGCATAAAAACTACTCTTAGAAGTACAATTTATCCCAAATGTTACTCAAGTAAATGTAACGGAGTAAATGTAACGCGTTACTACCCACCTCTGTATATATGTATATGTATATATATATATATATATATATATATATATATATATATATGTAGGTGTGGGAAAAATCACAAGACTACTTCATCTCTACAGAACTGTTTCATGAGGAGATCCCTCAATCATCAGGAGATTACAGCCAGCACCTCATCCATGGCCACCGGACCTGTGCCCCCCCTTCCACAAGAGAGAAGGGGCCAGAGCTGAAAATAAAATAAACGGCAGATCAACTGGTCTAAAAAGGGTGTCTACAAATGATTTTTAAGATCGGACTTAAATGTTTGGGCTTCACGGTGGAAGAGGGGTTAGTGTGTCTGCCTCACAATAAGAAGTTCCTGCAGTCCTGGGTTCAAATCCAGGCACGGGATCTTTCTGTGTGGAGTTTGCATGTTCTCCCCGTGAATGCGTGGGTTCCCTCCGGGTACTCCGGCTTCCTCCCACTTCCAAAAACATGCACGTGGGGATAGGTTGATTGGCAACACTAAATTGGTCATAGTGTGTGAATGTGAGTGTGAATGTTGTCTGTCTATCTGTGTTGGCCCTGCGATGAGGTGGCGACTTGTCCAGGGTGTACCCCGCCTTCCACCCGATTGTAGCTGAGATAGGCGCCAGCGCCCCCCGCGACCCCTAAAAGGGAATAAGCGGTAGAAAATGGATGGATGGACTTAAATGCTTCTACTGAGGTAGCATCTCTAAATGTTCCCGGGAGGGCATTCCATAGTACTAGAACCTGAATAGAAAACGCTCTATAGCCCGCAGACTTTTTCTGGGGCCCTGGGAATCACTAATAAGCCGGAGTTCTTTGAAATATTTCTATGGGCTTTTGAATGCTGCTAAACCAAATGAAAAGTATTTAAAAATAAAATTGTTGACTCACAGCTGAAGAAGTGGTGAAGATCAGCTACTGAAGTCACCAGTCGCCATAATCATGTGAGTGTTTTTTGCCAGGGGCCCCGGTTGAAAGTATACGACCGTCCAAAAATGTCCAGGAAATACGAATTACGAAAGTCTAAATTAAAAATGACCTCAAATTTTTCCAACCACTGGGTTGATACTTTTACCAACAAGTCTTAACTCAGCACAGATGTTAACAAAAAAGGAAGACGGGCCCCGTGAAACATTCATTGCTCGCAGACACACTGACACAGCACCTTCATCCTTTCACAGAACATACAAACAGGAAGTGAATCTGTAAGGTGACATGCAACATAATGTAATACATAAGGGCCAGGGTATGTGTGTTGCAACTAAGTGTAAAAAAAATAAAAACTCTACACAAGAATAATCCATTTACCATTTGTATAAGGAGTAATCATTGGATTTTTAGGACAACATTGATTCCTAACATGCAGGGATGACACTAATGTATAATACTGTAATATACAGAGTTGGGTAGTAACGCGCTACATTTACTCCGTTACATCTACTTGAGTAACTTTTGGGATAAATTGTACTTCTATAAGTAGTTTTTATGCAACATACTTTTACTTTTACTTGAGTATATTTATAAAGAAGAAACGCTACTTTTACTCCGCTCCATTTATCTACAATCAGCTCGTTACTCGCTACTTTTTTTTTTATCGATCTGTTAATGCACGCTTTGTTTGTTTTGATTTTGTCAGACACGCATTCAAAGTAGGGTCTATGCATGCCTGCGTTTCACCAATCAAATGCAGTCACTGGTGACGTTGGACCAATCAAACAAAACCAGGCGGTCACGTGACCGTCACACGTCGAATCCGACCTAAAAAAGTTGAAAAACTTATTGGGGTGTTACCATTTAGTGGTCAATTGTGCAGAATATGTACTGTACTGTGCAATCTACTAATAAAAGTTTCAATCAATCAAAAGTGTAAAGGAAAAAAGACTTTATTTCAACCGTACTTCCCATCAAAAGCCTAAAACCTGATCGCAAAGTTCCTGTCTTCACAATAAAAGCGCCGCTCCATCGCGCCTGCGCTAACAAAATAAGAGTCTCCAAAAGCCAGCACAAACAAGCGAGCAAGCTACGGAGTTTGCCGCCAATGTATTTCTTGTAAAGTGTATAAAAACGAATATGGGAGCTGGACAAATAAGATGCCAAAAACCAACGACTTTCATGTGGTATTAGACAGAAAGGAGGAACTTTTTTTCTCCTCCATTTGAAAATGTGGACATTATCAGCACTATACTGTCTGATTCCAATCAATGCAAGTCATCAGAATCAGGTAATACACCAACTTATATTCTTGTTTTCATGAAAGATAGGAATCTATATGTTAAACATGCATGTATATTCATTAAAACAGCTTTAACATGTCAACAAAAACGGCAAAATAAAAAACATATATATATATATGATGTGTGTATGAATATATGAGGTAGATCACCTCGACTTGGTCATTTGTTAAGTAATTGATTAACGTTGAAAAAACTTATTGGGGTGTTACCATTTAGTGGTCAATTGTACAGAATATGTACTGTACTGTACAATCTACTAATACAAATTTCAATCAATCAATCAATCAATCAATCAATCAATCAATAAATGCCTACTGACCCTATGGTGCTGTTAAGTTATTGTGGCTCAATTTGCCTTATTTTTTTTTATTTTAATGTATTATTATTTAATATATATTATTGTTTTAGTTGCTTAAGAGATATTCCTGGCTATGAATTTGCTCATTGCTATTTTTATGTTTTTGTGCATTATCTGTCGCCGTAATTATTAAACAAACAGGTTACTCATCAGTTACTCAGTACTTGAGTAGCTTTTTCACAACATACTTTTTACTTTTACTCAAGTAAATATTTGGATGACTACTCCTTACTTTTACTTGAGTAATACATCTCTAAAGTAACAGTACTCTTACTTGAGTACAATTTCTGGCTACTCTACCCACCTCTGGTAATATAATAATGGAAATGAAAATGTAGTCAGTGTACAACTTAGTAACTAACACAAGGTTGCCTGAATAGATGGCAACACCTGTGAGTAGCAAGACAATTATCTCAAGCATAGTGGTGTTAGTGCCATGGTCTGGGGCGACAGAATGCTGCCTGGTGCAGGGAAGCAGCGGTTCATTGCGGAAAACGTAAATTCCAGCATGTACTGAGATGTTTTGAAGCAGATCATGTACTGATTTATATAGTTTTACTACCGTCTTTTATTTCAAAATGTTTAAATATAGTTAATCCATCCATCTTCAACCGCTTATCCGGAATGGGGGTCGCGGGTACAACAGCTCCAGCAGAGACCCCCAGACTTCCCTCTCCAGAGCAACATTAGCAACTTCCTCCTGGCGGATCCCGAAGTGTTCCCAGGCCAGAGAGGAGATGTAATCCCCCCCATCTGGTCCTTGGCCTGCCGCGGGGTCTCCTCCCAGTGGGACGTGGGACGAGGACCTCCCTAGGGAGACGCCCGTGAGGCATCCGCACGAGATGCCCGAACCACCTAAGCTGGCTCCTTTCCTAGCAAAGGAGCAGCGGCTCTACTCCGAGTCTCTCTCGGGTGACTGAACTTCTCAACCTATGTCTAAGGGAAATGCCAGTCCACACTTCTGAGAAAACTCATTTCGGCCGCTTGCATCGGCGATCTTACTCTTTCGGTCATGACCCACATTTCATGACCGTAAGTGAGAGTAGGAATGTAGATAGCTCGGTAGACCGACAGCTTTGCCTTTTGCCTCAGCTCTCATTTCGTCACAACAGTGCAGCAGAGAGACTGCAATACTGCCCCAGCTGCTCCGATTCTCCGGCTGATTTCCTTCTCTCCATCTTTCCCTCACTCGTGAACAAGACCCCGAGATACTTAAACTCCTCCATCTGGGACAGAGTCTCGTCCTCTCCCTGTACTGTACAAACCATCAGTTTCCTGCTGAGAACCATGGCCCCAGATTTAGAGATGCTGATTCTCATTCCAACCACTAAACACTCAGCTGCGAACCGATCCAGTGAGAGCTGAAGGTCACGAACCGAAAGGTGCCATCAGGACCACATCATCTGCAAAAAGAGGTGACGCAACCTTTGTCCCCCCCAAGACGTGTAACCTCTCCGTCATGGTCACGACTCTGCCTAGAAATCCTGTCCATGAAAGTCACAAACAGGACAGGTGACAGAGCGCAGCCCTGGCGGAGAACCAACCCGCCACTGGAAACGGATCCGACTTAGATCCAAGCACCCAGACACAACTCTCGCTTTGGTTTTACAGAGTTTGATTGATTGATACTTTTATTAGTAGATTGCACAGTACAGTACATATTCCGTACAATTGACCACTAAATGGTAACACCCGAATACGTTTTTCAACTTGTTTAAGTCGGGGTCCACGTTAATCAATTCATGGTAAAAGAGATTGGATGGCCCTCAGCAGCAGGGCCTGAAGTTAACTTTTTTGGCCACCAGCCACTGTGGCAGGTGGATTTCGAAATCCACCTACCACAGTGTTTTCTTACCAGCCAACATTTTCTGTGCCTAAAATAAGGGTGAACGACTTAGAAAATGCATAAGAATGGTTCTTGAACTTGTACAGAATACACATCAACGTGCTGTCGAGGTATTAACCAACTTAATCTCATTAATGACTACACCTAAATGGTACTTACTCGCCCGTCCACACGTAGTCAGAGAAGGGGTCTCATCTTCTTTCCAATTGCGTCTACATTCCGAAACAGGAGCTTCATCCGGTTTTCATTGAGGTCAGTGCCTTGACCGCAGCTGTCAGCTCTGGTGATCGTTTGCAAGTGACTTTTTGAGGACTCGTGGTCCTTAATTGCCTCTAACTTTAAGTTTTTGTCCCCATTACAAATGGGTTTGATTTCGCTTTCTCCGAGCCATACATACGGCAATCCTGACAGTACATCTCTTCTGTTGTGACGTCATAGACCAGCCAGTCGCGAACCTTGCCATCCCCGCTTACTTTCCACTTCCTATTAAAACGTCTTTTTTTATGTATTTTTTTTTAAATTGTCCTCCTTGTCCTCCTTTTGTTGGCCTGTTAAAGCCGGCCTCTTCGCGCCAGCGATATGCCGCCACATTTTGGTTTTAAAATCCAAGAAAATGGCGCGGGGGACAACACACAACACTTGCTCAGTGTTGTGTTGTCTTTGAGTCGTTGTTTTTTTTTTTTTTTTTTTTTTTTTTTTTCCCCTTGGCCTCAGTCTGCACCCCCACTCCAGGGCCCAGGCTAAGACCGATTTTTATTTTATTTTATTTTAATCTTTTATTCTTTTCTCCCCCCCCCCCCCCCCCCCCTCCCCCCCGTTTACCTGTATGTCATCTTTTTTGTAAGGGGCGCTGGAAGCCGGCAGACCCGTCAGCGATCCTGTTCTGTCTCCCTGTAATGTTTGTCTGATCTTGAATGGGATTGTGCTGAAAATTGTAATTTTCCTGAAGGAACTCTCCTGACGGAATAAATAAAGTACTATCAAATAAAGTACTATCTAATCTTATTGGCTAACCGCCAATGTGGCAGGTAGATTGACAGTTTCATCCGCCAGTCACAAAAGTTACCCGCATTTGGAGTGTGGGCGGGTGCCAATTTTATTTCCCCTCACTCCGTACCCCCTCAGCACCTCCCACAAGATCTGCCAGGGGACACGGTCATACGCCTTCTCCAAATCCACAAAGCACATATAGACTGGATAGGCATACTCCCAGGCCTTCTCCAGGATTCCCGCAAGCGTAAAAGCTGGTCAGTTGTTCCACGACCAGGATGGAATCCACATTACTCTTCTTGAATCTAAGGTTCAACTATCGGCTGGACCCTCCTTTCCAGCACCTTGGCGTAAACTTTCCGAGGAGGCTGAGTAGAGTGATACTCATTCAATGCGTATTCTTTATTTTCATGACTATTTACATTGTAGATTGTCACTGAAGGCATCAAAACTATGAATGAACACATGTGGAGTTATGTACTTAACAAAAAAAGATGAAATAACTGAAAACATGTTGTATATTCTAGTTCCTTCAAAATAGCCACCCTTTGCGCTGATAACTGTCACAGTTTGGGTCGCTGCTTACTACGGGTTTTGTTTCTCCCGAAATGCAGACGGACGACTCCGGACGAAAGCATGAGTTAGGATATAATTTATTCCCCGTAAATCATCCAACTTACAAAATACAGGCAAACAACAAAGGCAAGTGTGCCTAAAACACAGGAAGCTAAGGCAAAAACTTAGCGCAGGAAACATAGAAGCTAACACTTAGCATAAACTAGAGACAAGGCAAAACTCAGGTAACAAGTGCATGTCGTAAACAATGATGCCAGGCCGACTGACTGGCAAAGGCAAGCTTGAATAATGCCTCTGATTAGTGCTCGGGAAACAGGTGAACACTAATCAGAGACGGGTGGAAATAATAAGTAACCATGGTAACTAACAAGGGTGCACAAAAACAAGAACTAAAGGAGTCCAAAACTAACAGAACAAAACAAAGACATAATCCGGACAACGGATCATGACAATTACTGCTTTGCACACTTTTGGCATTCTATTCTTGAGCTTCAAGCACACCTGTGAAATGAAAAACTACTTCAGGTGACTACCTCTTGAAGCTCATGGAGAGAATGCCAAGAGTGTGCAAAGCAGTAATCGGAGCAAAGGGTGGCTATTTTGAAGAAACTAGAATATAAAACATGTTTTCAGTTATTTCAATTTTTTGTTAGGTACATAACTCCACATGTGTTCATTCATAGTTTTGATGCCTTCAGTGAGAATCTAGAAAGTAAATAGTCCTGAAAATAAAGAGAACGCATTGAATGAGGAGGAGGTGTATCCAAACTTTTGGCATGTACTATATATATATATATATACACACACACACACAAACACACACACACACATGCACACACACACACACACACACACACACACACACACACACACACACACACACACACACACACACAGACGTCCTCATGGAGCTGTAACAGAACCCTGAATCTAGGACGTCAGCCCCAGAGAGAGAAACTGGCTTGAAATAAAAATTAAAAAAAATCTCCTCTACTCCAGAAAGGACACTTCAGGACTGACATTTGCAGAGAAAACAGGAACACCCCCGTCCGTCATGTGCGTACCAGAGCCTTAGATGTCACAATCCACAAAAACATCTTTGTGGAATATTTGTATTTAATCAAACAATCATTGCTGGCCATCTTTGCTTTGTTCAGATTGACAAATGTTGCCTTTTTTTCTATTCTAATGTCTGTACTGTCAATAATTCCAGGAACAAAGTTAAGTGTGATGGAATATCATCCAAGATGGGTGGAGCGATTCTTTAAATGTGTCAAATCTAGCCTTCCATTTATTCTCCTATCAATGTTAGTACTTTAGTTAATATGTACTTCTGAGGCTGAAGTCTAAACATTATATTGCACATGAAGTTTGGATGCTGTGTACACTATACTTAATAAAATGATAAAAGAGACTTACAGAATGGTTTCGAATCTATTGTGTTCGCCTCAATAAAAGCGTATAAAAGCGCCATGATACCACATTGTCAACCTTCTGTGTCTCGTGTAACTGGAAGAGAAGAAGGACGTGACCGCAGGGTAAAACAAAACCCATAACCAGCAAAGTTGGCACGCTGTGTAAATGGTAAATAAAAACAGAATACAATGATTTGCAAATCCTTTTCAACTTATATTCAATTGAATAATCATTAACTTAGAATTTAATGGCAGCAAGACATTGCAAAAAAGTTGGCACATGAGCATTTTTACCACTGTGTTACATGGTCTTTCCTTTTAACAACACTCAGTAAACGTTTGGGAACTGAGGAGAGCAATTTTTGAAGCTTTTCAGGTGGAATTCTTTCCCATTCTTGCTTAAAGCACAGCTTAATTTGTTCAACAGTTCGAGGTCTCTGTTGTGGTATTTTAGGCTTCATAATGCACCTCACATTTTCAACTGGAGACAGGTCTGGACTACAGGAAGGCCAGTCTAGTACCCTCACTCTTTTACTATGAAGCCACGCCATTGTAACATGCGGCTTGGCATTGTCTTGCTGAAATAAGCAGGGGCGTCCATGATAACGTTGCTTGGATTGCAACATATGTTGCTCCAAGACCTGTATGTACTTTTCAGCATTAATAGTGCCTTCACAGATGTGTAAATTACCCATGCCTTGGGCACTAACACACCCCCATACCATCACAGTGGCTGGCTTTTGAACTTTGCGGCTATAACAATTCAGACGGTTCTGAATTGTCCGGAGGACACGACATCCACAGTTTCCAAACACAATTTGAATTGTGGACTCGTCAGACCACAAAACACCTTTCCATTTTTCATCAGTATATCTTAGATGAGCTCGGGCCCAGCGAAGCCTACGGTGTTTCTGGGTGTTGTTGATAAATGGCTTTGGCTTTGCTTGGTAGAGTTTTAACTTGCACTTACAAATGTAGCGACAAACTGTACTTAGCGACAGTGATGAAGTGTTCCTGAGCCCATGTGGTGATATCATAAAGAGATTGATACAGTGCCGAATGGGGGATCGAAGGTCACGGTCATTCAATGTTGGTTTCCGGCAATGTCGCTTACGTGGAGTGATTTCTCGAGATTCTCTGAACCTTTCGATGATATTATGGACCGTAGATGTTGAAATCCCTAAATTTCTTGCAATTGCACTTCTAGAAACATTGTTCTTAAACTGTTCGACTATTTGCTCACGCAGTTGTGGACAAAGGGGTGTACCTCACCCCATCCTTTCTTGTGAAAGACTGAGCATTTTTTGGGAAGCTGTTTTTACACCCAATCATGGCACCCACCTGTTCCCAATTAACCTGCACACCTGTGGGATGTTCCAAATAAGTGTTTGATGAGCTTTCCTCAACTTTATCAGTATTTATTTCCACCTTTCCCAACTTCTTTGTCACATGTTGCTGGCATCAAATTCTAAAGTTAATGATTATTTGCAAAAAAAAAAAGTTTATCAGTTTGAACATCAAATATGTTGTTTTTGTAGCATATTCAACTGAATATGGGTTGAAAATGATTTGTAAACCATTGTATTCCGTTTATATTTACATCTAACACAATTTCCCAACTTATACGGAAACTGAGTTTGTATGTTGTAATATGTATATTTTCTTTGCTATGGATTTTTTTCCCCACTCCCGACTGGGCCCCCTTGTGAGCCCATTAGGAGCCCAGTCTAGATCGTATTTTTTTACTCATCTTTCCCCAGCGTTTTAATTGTTTCCCTATCTTTTACTGGGTGCCTTGTGGCGACCCATCAGCGTTCCTTTTCTGTAACGACGTGCACCCTGTTTGTTTGTGTCATCTTGAACAGGTTCGTGCTGAAAACAAAGTTTTGTTCTACTTGTACAATGGCAATAAAGACCTACAGTATGTATCTACAGTGGGGCAAAAAAGTATTTAGTCAATTTATTTGTAAATTATGGTTGAAAATAAGTATTTAGTCACTTCAAACAAGGAAGATCTCTTGCTCTCACAGACCTGTAACTTCTTCTTTAAGAAGCTCTTCTGTCCTCCACTCGTTACCTGTATTAATGGCACTTCTTTGAACTTGTTATCTGTATAAAAGACACCTGTCCACAG
>NC_084634.1:32462295-32504795 GCF_033978795.1 Nerophis ophidion
CCAAGGCTGCCCTTTGTCACCGATTCTGTTCATAACTTTTATGGACAGAATTTCTAGGCGCAGTCAAGGCGTTGAGGGGTTCCGGTTTGGTAACCGCAGGATTAGGTCTCTGCTTTTTGCAGATGATGTGGTCCTGATGGCTTCATCTGACCGGGATCTTCAGCTCTCGCTGGATCGGTTCGCAGCCGAGTGTGAAGCGACCGGAATGAGAATCAGCACCTCCAAGTCCGAGTCCATGGTTCTCGCCCGGAAAAGGGTGGAATGCCATCTCCGGGTTGGGGAGGAGACCCTGCCCCAAGTGGAGGAGTTCAAGTACCTAGGAATCTTGTTCACGAGTGGGGGAAGAGTGGATCGTGAGATCGACAGGCGGATCGGTGCGGCGTCTTCAGTAATGCGGACGTTGTACTGATCCGTTGTAGTGAAGAAGGAGCTGAGCCGGAAGGCAAAGCTCTCAATTTACCGGTCGATCTACGTTCCCATCCTCACCTATGGTCATGAGCTTTGGGTCATGACCGAAAGGATAAGATCACGGGTACAAGCGGCCGAAATGAGTTTCCTCCGCCGTGTGGCGGGTCTCTCCCTTAGAGATAGGGTGAGAAGCTCTGCCATCCGGGAGGAGCTCAACGTAAAGCCGCTGCTCCTCCACATCGAGAGGAGCCAGATGAGGTGGTTCGGGCATCTGGTCAGGATGCCACCCGAACGCCTCCCTAGGGAGGTGTTTAGGGCACGTCCAACCGGTAGGAGGCCACGGGGAAGACCCAGGACACGTTGGGAAGACTATGTCTCCCGGCTGGCCTGGGAACGCCTCGGGATCCCCCGGGAAGAGCTAGACGAAGTGGCTGGGGAGAGGGAAGTCTGGGTTTCCCTGCTTAGGCTGTTGCCCCCGCGACCCGACCTCAGATAAGCGGAAGATGATGGATGGATTATTTTTTAAAGAAAGAAACAGCCTGCATGGCAGCTTTGTGTTATAAGAGTAACATTGCAGCATTTTCTTGTTACATTTCACCTGTTTGCTCTATTATACCACTTTTTATGTTTTTGTTTTTTTAAATTGTATTCTAAAAATGTGCCGCGGGGTTGTTAAAAAATGACCCGCGGGCCGCACTTTGGACACCCCTGTGTTAAGCAATGTCAGCTAAGATTTATCTGAGAGCCAGATGAAGTCATCAAAAGAGCCATAGGTTCCCTACCCGTGCCCTAAAGGCTCACACCTACTCAGAGTCACATGGGGCACAAAAAGCCCCAAAATGACATCCCTAAACCAAAATAGACCGATATGTATACAGCGCCAAATAGCATGCAGTGGTTATCTGTCTGTGGTGTCCCTTCTCTCTGTCCATTTAGTCCCAGTTATTTCCGATGAGGACAAAAAGCCTCCAAAAAGTGGCCCTGAAGGGTAAACAGCTGTGATTGTAATCTTTCACGGCACAGGCACGAACATTGCAGTGTTGGGAAAGACTTAAGGAGGTACAGGAAACCAGCAGGCTTTTATTTTTATCGTAGCAAACACAGCTTTTATAACGATGAACTCTTTGACAGCCTGGACTAGGAAAACAACTACGGGCTGAACACACAAAACACGTTTTTTGTTTTGTTTTGTAGCTAGACAATCATAAAGAAATACGGGCTGAAGCTGATACGAGCGGTGAAAAAGTGCCTAACTCAGCAGTGGTTGCAGTTCTGGGTTATGGGAACTATTTCAAGCTAAAGTGAGACGGGTGATATAATGAGTCACAGGATTTTTAAAGTAACGGTATGGAAAATGTGTTTTTAATTGTCGCTGACGGATTGATATCATTATGTCTAAGAATATGTGTTATTCTAGACCACAAAAGCAGGTGACCCATGACCATACCGTCTGAACCATATATGATTGTTTTCCCGGGATGCAAACGAACTGGACCGGACATGTTTTGAAGGTAAATACATGATTTAATTTTAACTCGAAAGCTACAAAAGGGTATAAAACGGACAGCGGAGGCAAAAAACTTGGCGCGGGAAACACAAAACGTCAACACTTAAACTGAACTATGGGTCATAAACAAAAACACTTACGGCGACGTGAGCAGCAGAGCAGCATGAACTATGAACAAGCATTGAAAGTCAGTAACCATGGCATGAAGTGAGCAGTGTTGCCATACCTGGAAACTACAGGCTTAAATAGCCTCATGATTAGTGACAGGTGCGTGAGTCCAAATGAGTCAGGTGAAACCAATGAGTTGTCATGGTTACCAAACAAGGGAGCGTAAAACAGGAACTAATGGAGTTGTAAACAAACAGTACATAACTAAAAAAAAAATCCAGACCACAGAAGATGACAACCGTCAGTTGCTACAGAGCTCCAAACTTCATGTGACCTTCCAATTAGCCCACGTACAGTACGCAGAGAGCTTCATGGACTGGGTTTCCATGGTCTGTGGTGTAGAGCACGTTGCCACTGGACTCTAGAGCAGTGGAGTCACGTTCTCTGTAGTGATGAGTCAAGCTTTTCCATCTGGCAATCTGATGGACGAGTCTGGGTTTGGAGGTTGCCAGGAGAACGCTAAATTTCGGACTGCATTGTGCCGAGTGTGAAATTTGGTGGAGGAGGAATTATGGTGTGGGGTTGTTTTTCAGAAGTTTCGAGTGCTGTATGTAATTTTCTATATTTTCAATGGACATATAAAATGTTGGTGTTCTTTATTTGAGTCATATTGCAGTCTACACGTATCTCTTATGTGTGACTGCCATCTACTGGTCACACTTATCATTACACCATGTACCAAACGAAATAGCTTCAAAGTCGGTAAGCACAACCAAAATTATTTTGTATATAAGGTGCTCTAAATCCATTTTAAAGCTGCTATTCTGTTATATCGTGTTGCTTTATTACATTCAACTTTTCTTTTAGTACGTTGTTGTCATGACGGTTTTGGATTTGTGTTTGGTCTTTTCCGTTCTTGGAATTTTCTTGTCTTGTCTTGTCTGCCCCCTTTGATCTCTGGCCTGGGCGCTGCCTCTCTCACCTTTCTTTGATTGGCAATCAGGACACACCTGACCCTGGTGGCCAATCAGGATCCCTTATATGTTCTTCTGGACATGGCTGCCTCATCCTTTTTCTGGTTTTCTGGCTATGCTAATAGGAAATATGTCTGCTTTCTGTGCACTCCCGAGCTGCATTAGTTTTTGTTTTGTGCTAAATAATTGATCATATCATCTACATTTTGTCTCCTGTCTCTGCATCCTGGGGTCACGTTGCAAGCCACGCTTTACAGCATGTAACAATTGTGTCTTAAAGGAAACATTCTCTACCCAAACCCTGCCAACAATAACAGCAGTATTGATGTTAGCGCTAACACAAAACAGGCATGTCCTGGCTTGTCCACCAAAAGATGTAAAAATGCTATTTATGTCCCACACAACAGTTACGATAGCATCCCTTTTGGTGTTTTTGAACATTAGGACCGGCTTAGCTGATCCACCAATATCATTTTAGTTGGATCATTATGATCCATGGTCAACATGGCAATAACCTACACAATATTCTTATCATTATTACAAACTGGTGTAGCATCAAAATCAGTTTGTCAAGCTGTTACATAGTGTCACTTTAACGCTTTTAACTGTTGTTGTTATAAGGTGTCCTTGATTGTTCACCACCTTGACTTGAAGGGATGCGTTGGTGAATTGGTTATGTAAATCACTAGTTTTGACCCCTGTGTTCTATGTTTTGTCATGTTCTGTGGTCCGGATTATGTTTTGTTATTTTTCTGCTAATTTTGGACTCCATTAGTTCCTGTCTTTGTTCACCCTTGTTTATTATAGTTTCCATGACAACTCCATTAGTTCCTGATTGCACTTCCTTGTTTGTTTTGTCACCTTGGATACCCATTGTGTTCACCTGTCTCTGATTATTCCTTGCCCGCTCACCTGCTTCCCGAGCGCTAATCAGAGGCAGTATTTAAGCTCGTCTTTGCCAGTCAGTCTATCTGGCGTCATTGTTTTTTTCATGCTCTGTCCATACTAGTTTTTCATGCCAAAGTCCATGCTGCTCTTGTCAAGCCACAGTAAGCGTTTTTTTGCTGTTGTTTTTGTTGTTTTGTGTTTTTTGACGGAAAAATAACAAAACATAATCCGGACCACGGCCCTGCGATGAGGTGGCGACTTGTCCAGGGTGTACCCCGCCTTCCGCCCGATTGTAGCTGAGATAAGCGCCAGCGCCCCCCGCGACCCCAAAAGGGAATAAGCGGTAGAAAAATGGATGGATGGATGGAATCCGGACCACAGAATATGACATGTTTAGACTAGTTGATCTGCCGTTTCTTTTCTCTTTCTCCTCTGTCCCACTCTCCCTTGTGGAGGGGGTCCGGTCCGGTGGCCATGGTTGAAGTACTGGCTGTCCAGAGTCGGGACCCAGAATGGACCGCTCGTCCAGAGTCGGGACCCAGCATGGACCGCGCGCCTGTGTATCGACCGGGGACATCTCTGCGCTGCCGATCCGCCTCCGCTTGGGATGGTTTCCTGTTGGCTCGACTAAGGACGGGACTCTCGCTACTGTGTTGGATCCACTATGGATTGAACTTTCACAGTATCATGTTAGACCCGCTCGACATCCATTGCTGTCTGTCCCCTAGGGTGGGGGGGGGGGGGGGGTTGTCCACATATGCGTTCCTCTCCAAGGTTTCTCATAGTCATCACCGACGTGCCACTTGGGTGAGTTTTCTTTGCCCTTATGTGGGCTCTACCGAGGATGTCGTGGTGGTTTGTGCAGCCCTTTGAGACACTAGTGATTTAGGGCTATATAAATAAACATTGATTGAAGGTAAAATGTAATTGCAAGAATCTGACAATGTGTTCACAGTTCCTCTATATGACAGGAACACTCTCCTAGTTTTCTGCTGTAAAAATGTTTGTCTCCCGGGCCACCAGTTAAAAAGCTTGGCTTTATTAAAGTCAACAGCTTTTAAAAGCACAAAGTGGATTGTAGTTGTAGAATTATTTATGAAAACCATTACTAGCTTACAAAAAAAGATGGCGCCATATTAACAGGTGTTAGAAAGGAGCATGGCAAAAAGTAGGCAAAATGACATTCAACAAGGAAAAGTACCATCCATAGGAAGACCGAAGAACAAGTTAGGACATGAATCATGGTCCCAATATGGAAAACCATTGCATCTAATAGAGAATGTCTCATTTTCATCCCTGATGGTAAAATCTAGTAAAATGAGGGTGGTCTCAAAAAGGAGGTTTTTTTTTAAATTGACCGTATGTCGTTTTTAAAAGTGCTCCCCCTCTGGTCAACATATGAAATAACAATGTGAGTGTAAAATTTCTAAGCGCTCCTCCTCTGGCCAACATATATAATAAGTGTGTGTAAGTAATTGAAATGCGCCCATTTTGGCCCAAATTAAATAAAATATATATGTATTTGGAGACATACTGTAAAAAATTGGAGTAAGTAATGAAGATTAAAAAACAATTACAAACACAAAAATTAACAAAAAATATTTTACTCGAATCTTACCTTTTTTATATTTGCATGGTTGGTATATATTATTAATGTTGTAAACACAAATCTTTATATATCTTGAACGGGTGGTCCTAAAGTCTTAGGCATTTTTCCGAGGTCTCAAGAAGGTAACGAATACAAGACTGTATGTGTAATTTTTCCCTTCTTGAGACTTCAACAAGGAAAAGTACCGTCCATATGAGGACCGGTGAACAAGTTAGGACATAAATCATGGTCCTAATACGGAAAACCATTGCATCTAATAAAAAAATGTCTCATTTGCACCCCTGGTGGTGAAATCTATCAAAATGAGGGTGGTCCCAAAAAGAAAGGATTTTTCAAATTGACTGTGTGTTGGTTTTAAAAGTGCTCCCCTTGTGGTCAACATATGAAACAACATGTGTGTGTAAAAAATTGAAGTTCACCCCCTGTGGCAAACATATTTAATAACAAGTGTGTGTAAACAATTGTAGTGTGCCCCCTTTGGTCAAAATGTATTTGAAAAAATAAATAAATATATATTTAGAGACATACTGTAATAACTTGGAGTAAGTAGTGAATATTAAAAACCAATTACAAACAAAAAAAATCAACAAAAAATGTTTGACTAAAATGTTACCTTTTTTATATTTGCATAGTTGGTGTATATTATTAATGTTGTAAATACAAATCTTTATATACCTTGAACGGGTGGTCCTAAAGAGGTAGGCATTTTTCAGAGGTCTCAAGAAGGTAACGAATACAAGACTGTATGTGTAATTTTTCCCTTCTTGTGACGTCAACAAGGAAAAGTACCGTCCATATATGAGGACCGGTGAACAAGTTAGGACATAAATCATGGTCCTAAAACGGAAAACCATTGCATCTAATAAAAAAATCTATCAAAATGAGGGTGGTCCCAAAAAGGAGGGATTTTTCAAATTGACTGTGTGTTGGTTTTAAAAGTGCTCCCCCACTGGTCAACATATGAAACAACAAGTTTGTGTAAAAATTTTAAGTGCACCCTCTATGGCAAACATATGTAATAAAAAGTGTGTGTAAACAATTGTAGTGTGACCCCTTTGGTCAAAATGTATTTGAAAAAATAAATAAATATATATTTAGAGACATACTGTAATAACTTGGAGTAAGTAGTGAAGATTAAAAACCAATTACAAACAAAAAAATTCAACAAAAAATGTTTGACTAAAATGTTACCTTTTTTATATTCGCATTTTTTGTATATATTATTAATGTTGTAAATACAAATCTTTACATATCTAGAAAGGGTGGTCCTAAAAAGGCAGGCATTTTTCAGAGGTCTCAAGAAGGTAACGAATACAAGAATATGTGTTTGCGCGTGTTCTTGTATTTCTACCCTTCTTGAGATGTCAACAAGGAAAAGTACCGTCCATATAAGGAACGCTGAACAACTTAGGACATAAATCATGGTCCCAATACGGAAAACCATTGCATCTAATAAAAAATATCTCATTTGCACCCCTGGTGGTGAAATCTATCAAAATGAGGGTGGTCCCAAAAAGGAGGGATTTTTCAAATTGACTGTGTGTCGGTTTAAAAAGTGCTCCCCCTCTGGTCAACATATGAAATAATATGTGCGTGTAATAATTTTAATGCGCCCACTTTGGCCCATATTGAATACAAAAAAATCAAATAAATATGTATATAGAGACATACTGTAATTACTACAAGTGAATAATGAAGATTAAAAAATAATTACAAACAAAATTTTAACAACAAAAAAATTTACTAAAAGCTTACCTTTTTTATATTTGCATAGTATGTATATATTATTAAAGTTGTAAATACAAATATATATATATATATCTCAAAAGGGTGGTTCTAAATAGGTAGGCATCTTTTGGAGGTTTCCAGAAGGTAAGAAATACAAGTGTGTGTGTGTGTGTGTGTGTGTGAGTGTGTGTGTGTGTGTGTGTGTGTGTGTGTGTGTGTGTGTGTGTGTGTGTGTGTGTGTGTGTGTGTGTGTGTGTGTGTGTGTGTGTGTTGGGATGGGGGGGGGGGGCATGCAGAGGGTTGGAAAGTGAGAGGAACAGCTGCTGAGTGGGAGATTTGGATAAAGAAAAGGCATCGAGGGAAAGCTGGAGGAGGGGCTTCTTTATTTTTTCAACGTCGGGGAGATGAATTACTTTTAATGTTTGTTGTTCGGGGGAGGCCACAAACTGACAAGACCTCAAAGACACGACCTAAGCTGCACCGCGTTTAAGCTGCTACATCCTAAATAAAATTAGTAGCACATAGTCATTTATAGAAGTACTAAAACTTTTGAGCATTATTGCTGTACAATGACAGGAACATACTGTTGTACTAAAAAAAAAGTTGCCATATCATGAGAAGAAATGCATAAATATTACAAATGTCAGTAAGAGGTTGGGTATGTTGGCTCATAAATAATAAAAAAAACATTTGGTAGCTTCATATTGTGACTGTGGTTGCAGGGCTTTTGAAATGTCATGCTTTTTTTGTTATGTTCTGGCTCGGGTGTTGTTGATCTATGATGCAGAAAAATGTTTTTAATGACAAAAAAAATGGTGTGGTGCACAGGACGCACAAGGAACGTTGCAAAAGAAAAGAAAAACAAAAGGTAAGATGATTCGCCATAAAAAGCATACTGATCGGCACTAGGTGTGTCATGATTGCCAATCAGGGACAGGTGGGAGAGACACTGGCAACGAGGAGCCAAACAGGAAATGCAAACAATGAGAACGTTGGACAGAAAATTAAAGAAATACCAGAAACTAATACAGTAATTGTCATATTTTTCTGAAAAAAATGAATCTTTATATCAGTTGTTTTACTCTGGTTGTACAATGACAACTTCCTTTTTCCTTAAAATTCTAAATAGAACAAAATTAAACTCGTAATATTAGAATGTTTTTCTCTCATTATTAGAGTTTTATTATGAAAATTATATGATTTAATGTTCTGAATCGTCCAAAAAAATAAAAAAATACTCCGAATTCTGGTGCATTTCATGGGAGCTGCTTTTATACCCAATCATGGCACCCACCTGTTCCCAATTAGCCTGTTCACCTGTGGGATGCTCCAAATAAGTGTTTGATGAACATTCCTCAACTTTCTCAGTCTTTTTTGCCACTAGTGCCAGCTTTTTCGAAACATGTCGCAGGCATCAAATTCAAAGTGAGCTAATATTTGCAAAAAAAATAACAACGTTTCCAGTTCGAACATTAAGTATCTTATCTTTACGGTCTATTCAATTGAATATATGTCATTGTGTTCGGTTTTTATTCACCATTTACACAACGTGCCAACTCCACTGGTTTTGGGTTTTGTAATTAAAATACCTTCATTGCTGCCGTCTCTGCATCACCAGCAATTGTGTGCACGCATAACAAACCTGCTTTTATGAAGCAAACTGTTGCGATCTGCTGCTCAGATCTTCACATGTTTGTTTTTTCATTTTCAGTCAGACCCGTTTATTTCCTGTTTTTGTCTATCACTGTGGTTACACATCAGTCCACCTGTTAGTCACGCCCCGCACACCTGCTACTAATTTTCACCCTCCTATTTAAGCTCACCTTTTCTGTTTACTCATTCTCGGATCCTAATTTGCCCACGCGCATCAGTGACGACTCTCATCATTCTATGTACATATTTTCTCTCTAGCTCTCATGCTAAGCCACTTTATTTTCCAGCTTTCATGTTGAATGTTTTTGTTTACTCTTTTGTGTCCTCGTACCAAGTTTTAGTTTTCCTTGTGTTTTATCCTAGCTTTCACGCTAGCGTCTTTTGTTTACCTTTTCTCTTTACACCAGTGTTTTTGTTCATAGCCTTTTATTGTTAAATAAATACCTTTTAACTTACCTTGTTGTGTTCATCGCTTCTACGCATCCCTGGAAAAACCACACCGGCACGACCATGCCGAAGAAGAGTCTTCACACAAACAATTGCACCCAAATAGACAAACAAAGCGGCACATCGCAAGTAAGCCTTCTTACTCAAAGGCACCAGGCTGGATTGGGAGTCTTCAGCCCACTCTGCCAGCTGCTCTAAGAACCAGCCAAACGTTTACCACTAAAACATTTATTTTAGGTAATTTAGCTCATTTATAGACACCCTCTAATTTACTAAAGCAACTAAATACATTAAAAAAAAACTTGCCAACTTCCTCACCACTGCTTTTTATATGTGTCATTATGAGCCTCCTGTACTTGGACACAGCCTTTCTCCTCATGTACTCTCAAATGAATGCGAGGCCAGAAATAGAGCAGAGACTGTAGACATAACAACAGGAGGGGAGGAAAGACGCTGGCTTTCCCAGCCAGGAGGAGTACACACAGGAGGACAGGATGGTGGTCTGCCAATCACACGTTCTCTGCACACTGCTGTTGGCATAATCACAGACTACGATTACAATGCAAGCCAAAATTGAAACCGTGTTTTTTTTCTCGGTGACTTTCTACATTGCAAGTACAATGTGATCTTTCTCAGACTTTAGGCTCCAATGTGGCCCCATTGTGGCCCCAATGTGGCCCTGACGTCACTTTGTAGGATATGCAAAGGCACCTCCCATTTGTTTTGTATTGTATTTTTGGGTCTATAAGGCGCACTTAAAATCCTTTCATTTCCTCAAAACATGACCCGGTGCGCCAAATGTACGCAATAATTTTGATTGTGCTTACTGACCTCGAAGCTATTCTATTTGGTTCATTGTGAAATGATAAGTGTGACCAGTAGATGGCAGTCATACATAAGAGATACGGGTAAACTGCAAGAAGACGCCAGTAAACAACACCAAAACTTTACCTTATTTGGTACATGGTGAAATGATAAGTGTGACCAGTGGGTGGCGGTCATGCATAAGATATAAGTGTAAACTGCAAGATGACGCCAGTAAACAACACCGAAACTTTAAATGTTCCATAGAAAATAAAGAACATTAAACACGTCACTCCAAAATCTATCAAAAATGGTTCAGTACGACTTTGGTAAGCTATGAAGCCGCACCGTTTGATGGATTATCGGCGCATTAAACATACAAGTACTATTATGGTGTGTGCATAAGGTAAAACATATTATGTGGTGTTTTGTTTTGCAATATTATGCAAAATCAACTTTTCTTACCTTTTGGTACCCGCTGATCTGTATTTGGGATCTGTATAAGTCCTGAATATACCGCCTTTGTAGTCTGTAGTCTGTAGCTTCTTCTTTTTTCTCTACTTTCTTGTTATAGGACATTCATCCTTGGGGCGGTTTAGCTCGGTTGGTAGAGTGGCCGTGCCAGCAACTTGAGGGTTGCAGGTTTGATTCCCGCTTCCCCCATCCTAGTCACTGCCGTTGTGTCCTTGGGCAAGACACTTTGCCCACCTGCTTCCAGTGCCACCCACACTGGTTTGAATGTAACTTAGATATTGGGTTTCACTATGTAAAGCGCTTTGAGTCACTTGAGAAAAAGCGCTATATAAATATAATTCACTTCACTTCATCCTCAGCTGTTGCTATTTCTAATATAAAGTAGTGTAGAGTTCTTACTTATATCTGTCAGTAAACTTGCCATGAAAGTGCTAAAACAAACCGGTGTAGTGAGTTTACAGTATTCACCCAAGGAGCTTTACTTATTAGAGAGTTCCGGTCGGATGGTTTTTCACGGGACACTTTTCCAGTGTTGTCGTTTCCGGATGAAGAAATGCTGCGCTGTTATTGATTGAAGTAAAGTCTGAATGTCAGTAAATTAGTTAGCTCCATTTTTTTTGACACTTCTTCCACTCCCGTCCTTGCACGCTACACCGCTAGAACAAAGATGACGCTGTCAAAGGTGAGCCACGTAAATAAGACCCGCCTACAAAATGGCGCAATCTGAATCGACTGTCAGAACGGAAAAACATCATCTATGCAACATTTTGACCAAAGAACCACCTTTACATTTTATGTAAACCACAAGGAAGTCTTTTACATTTAGAAGACAATCATAATATGACACCATTCATGCGCCTTATAATCCGGTGCGCCTTTTGTATGAAAATAGATCTGAATAGACCCGCTCATCGGCAGTGCGCCTTTTAATCTGGTGCGCCCTATGGTCCGAAAAATACAAAAATACGGTTTTGTAGTCACTGGCACATTCATAATCACATTTACCTATTTTGCTAATTTTAAGCATATCAATCGCATTTCCCAACAACAAACACTAATCTGCATGCAGCAGTATTGCGAAGTTCCGAACTAGATATAGAAACCTTTGAACGCAATAAAAACAAACACGAGCAGAGACCGTACGGGCCACCCAGATCATCACCACTAAGACCAGCATGGGCTCAAAAAAGGCACTAACAGCTGAGGAGATTGAGGAGATCAGACGAGCGGTGGAGGATCTGACTGCGGAGATGTCAGCTGTGAAAAAACAACAGAAAACTATCATGGAGGTGGAGGAGGTGAAGTACCTACGGGTACAAAATACCAAAAAAGGACAGACAAAAAACGGATTTAAGCATACATACTGTATGTCGCTCCAAAACCTGTTTGTACCTTTCAGCATTAATGGTGCCTTCACAGATGTGTAAGTTACCCATGCCCGGGACACTAATACCATACCATCACAGATGCTGGCTTTTGAACTTTGCGCCTATAACAATCTGGGTGGTTCTTTTCCTCTTTAGTCCTGGGGAAACAACGCCCACAGTTTCCAAAAACAATTTGAAATGCGGATTGGTCAGACCACCGAACACTTTCCCACTTTGCATCAGATGAGCCCAGCAAAGCCGGCAGCGTGTCTGGGTGTTGTTGATAACTGACTTTGGCTTTGTATAATAGAGTTTTAACTTGCACATGTGTTGATATCCTTTACACACTGATGTCACTTTTTGAAGCGGTACCACCTGAGGGATCGAAAGTCACGGTCATTTAATGTTGGTTTTCAGCCTTGCCGCTTACGTGCGGTGATTTCTTTAGATTCTCTGAATCTTTTGACAATGTAGATGGTGAAATCCATCCATCCATCCATCTTCTTCCGCTTATCCGAGGTCGGATCGCGGGGGCAACAGCCTAAGCAGGGAAACCCAGACTTCCCTCTCCCCAGCCACTTCGTCTAGCTCTTCCCGGGGAATCCCGAGGCGTTCCCAAGCCAGCCGGGAGACATAGTCTTCCCAACGTGTCCTGGGTCCGGTGAAATCCCTAAATTCCTATATAAGTTCAAAAGGAGTTGCAAATCATTGTTGTGAGGAGGCGTGGCCTGCGGACCTGCAAAGAGGCGGGGTGCGCCGGGGCCGGCTCTGAGATCAGCAACAGGGGCTTAAACGGCCCACCTGGGCGTTTTGTCGGCAGAAGCCGAGAAGGACGGGGCGGGAGTAATTGCATTTGAGGGGAGGGAGAGTCGTTGGTGAATGACGAGATGGAGACAGAGACGAGGAAGGCTGAAAAGCAACACGAAGAAAGAGACCATCACGGGAGGCAAGAGCTGCTGAAAAGCAACCAGAGCAAGCTGGGGTTTATTGAAAAATAAATAGATTCTCAAAACTGCCACGCCTGTCATGTCTCACATCGGTGGAGCCCGGAGGTAGGAGTCCTTCCACAATTGTATTCTGTTTTTATTTACCATTTACACAGCGTGCCAACTTCATTGGTTTTGGGTTTTGAATAACAGCAACCTTTCATTTCAAACAGGAAAATTCCCAAAGTGGAAACAACAAAAGTCATACCAATTCATGAGCCAGGAAACAAACACCAATTTACTGTCACACCGCGGTGAGGGAAGTCTTGTCTTGGTTTTTCTGTCTTGTGATTTACGTGTTTTGTTTTGAAAAACTACCCTCCTTTTTCAGACCACGGGCCCTTCCTCTTGTGTCACCAGTCTGACATCATCCCTGATTCCTGATTGTTTCCACCTGTTCCCAATCACTCCCACATCCTATTTAAGCTCACTTCTCCGTTTGTCCTTTGCCAGATGGTCTCGTCCATCGTGCCTTTCTAGCGTCCATGTCCATGTCCTTGATTAGCTCCTTGTCTTGCTCCTGTTTTCCTAGTTACCCTAGTTTTTGCTGTAATTTTGAGTTTACTTTTTCCTCCTTCGAGCGTCCTTGGTTATCATTCGTCTTCCTAATTGGTGAGTTTTTGTTTTTCCAAATTTCAAATTTATTGCCTCATTGAGTGAGTGATTTTTTGTTATTTATAGTTAGGGTTTATATATAGGTCGTTTTGGTGTTTTTTCCTCCTGTCGGAGCGCTTTTCTTTTATTCTTATTAATATTCTTTCTTTGTTAGAATTTCCTTAGATTAGTATTCCTCCTTATTTTTGTGGAGTGATTTTAAGTTAATTGTTTATCCTCGGAATTATTTTTGATTGATTATTCTTGTGAACAACTTTTTGCATTGGAGGTAAAAAGTTGTTTCAAAATAAAAGCTTTATTTTTTGAACTTCTTCTCTGCATCTGGGTCCTCTCCTTACTCCGAGTCGTAACATTTACAAATTAAAGACCTGATTATTTACTTCCACAATTTTCTGAAAAATATAGATTTTTTTTTTTTTAATAACAGAATAGACAATTTCATGAACAAAAGTGGAACACTAACATGATACTGTGAAAGTTCAATCCATAGTGGCTCCAACACAGCCGCGAGAGTTCAGTTCAAGCGGATCCAAGACAGCAGCGAGAGTCCCGTCCACAGGAAACCATCTCAAGTGGAGGCGGATCAGCAGCGTAGAGATGTCCCCAACCGATACAGGCGAGCGGTCCATCCTGGGTCCCGACGAGCGGTCCATCCTGGGTCTCGACTCTGGACAGCCAGTACTTCATCCATGGTCATCGGACCAGACCCCCTCCACAATGGAGGGGGGGACATAGGAGAAAGAAAAGAAGCGGCAGATCAACTGGTCTAAAAAGGAGGTCTATTTAAAGGCTAGAGTATACAGATGAGTTTTAAGGTGAGACTTAAATGTTTCTACTGAGGTAGCATCTCGAACTGTTACCGGGAGGGCATTCCAGAGTACTGGAGCCCGAACGGAAAACGCTCTATAGCCCGCAGACTTTTTTTGGGCTCTAACAGATTACCTATGCAACCGATGGTAAACAATATGATATATATATATATATATATATATATATAAAGAACATAATGTCATAGCTATCTTGAGTTTCCAATATTTTCTACAGCTCTTATTTTTGTGATAGAGTGATTGGAGCGCATACTTGTTGGTCACAAAAAACATTCATCAAAAAGCTTCTGGTTAAATTTTTTGACCACTCCTCTTGACACAATTGGTGCAGTTCAGCTACATTTGTTGGTTTTCTGATATGGACTGGTTTCTTCAGCATTGTTCAAAGTCAGGACTTTGGGAAGGCCATTCTAAAACCAATGTTGACGTGTGTTCGGGGTCATTATCCTGTTGGAACCTCCGGGCTGATGATTTTAGGTTGTAATTTTCCTTTTTAATTGTCTCATTTAAAGCACCAGTTCCATTGGCAGAAAAACAGGCCCAGAGCACAATACTACCACCACCATGCTTGAAGGTAGGCGTGGCGTCCCAAACACAAGCGGCGGGTGAAAATAATAATTAGTGTCGCGTTCTGACCCCTTCTTCCTTCAGTCAACACCCCCAGGTTCTTTCATGACACATAAGCTGGTTTTAAATCAATCAGAGACAGATGTTGCTCATTTTGATATTTTATAACCAAAGCGCCTTGGGAGATCAATCTAGATACAACATTTCAAAGGCACGGTCCAAATTGATCTAATCCTAAAATGTGCAGTTTCTCCCTCCTCACTCACTCTCACCCGCCCCTCTTCTTCTCCTCCCTACCTCGGACAGTTGAGATAACAGATTGTTATGGCTTCATTCCGACATTCCAAATTCAAGGTCTATGTAAAAGGCTCACACTTTAGCTGTTCTAAAATCCTACTAGGAAATAAAAAGACAACCAAATCCAACGGTAGCTATGGTAACCAACTCAGAGGTACACAAACAGGGACTAAAGGAGTCCAAAACTAACAGAAAACACACGTGACTCGAAAAACTTAAACAGACTATGATCCGGGCAGCGGATCATAACGGTACCCCCGCCTTAAAGGACAGATTCCAGATGTCCCCTGGAAAAACTAAAACCCAACAACTAAGAGACTGTTCAAGAGTCAAGGGAGGACGGAGGGAGGACTTGTTGGTGGGTCGCCAGGTCACGTGTCCCCGAATCCACCGGGGGCGAGTCAGGTGGCGCAGGCGAGGCGAGCAACCACGGAACGGCCACATCCACGGCAGTAAAACAGGCCCAGAGCGGGGACGGCGTGGCGCAGTGGGAGAGTGGCCGTGCGCAACCCGAGGGTCACTGGTTCAAATCCCACCTAGTACCAACCTCGTCACGTCCGTTGTGTCCTGAGCAAGACACTTCACCCTTGCTCCTGATGGGTGCTGGTTGGCGCCTTGCATGGCAGCTCCCTCCATCAGTGTGTGAATGTGTGTGTGAATGGGTAAATGTGGAAGTAGTGTCAAAGCGTTTTGAGTACCTTGAAGGTAGAAAAGCGCTATACAAGTACAACCCATTTATCATTTAATACTACCACCACCATGCTTGACGGTAGGGGTGGTGTTCCTGGGGATTAAAGGCCTCACCTTTTCTCCGCCAAACATATTGCTGGGTATTGTGGCCAAACAGCTCAATTTTTGTTTCATCTGACCACAGAACTTTCTTCCAGAAGGTCTTAATCTTTGTCCATGTGATGTCAGGTATACTTAAATGTGTGCACGTGAGCGTGCGTGCATGTGTGTGTGCGTGCGTGTGTGCGTGTGTGTGTGTGTGTGCATGTTGACAATTCAGCTTGCTGATGTTTTTGGGTTTGGAAACCCTGGTGTAGTGTTTATGCCGTGATTACAACATTACTCCTGTTTACTTTTTCGTTGTTTTTCTTTTGTTATTACCATCTAAATTATAAGATCAGTAGATTTACAAACGTTTGTATGTCCATTTCCATTTTTCCCACCTTTGGGGAACTCTGCAAATTATAAGCAGAACACTTTGACCATACAAACCCCGTTTCTATATGAGTTGAGAAATTGTGTTGGATGTAAATATAAATGGAATACAATGATTTGCAAATCCCTTTCAACCCATATTCAGTTGAATGCATTACAAACACAAGATATTTTGATGTTCAAACTCATAAACTTTATTTTTTTTTTTGCAAATAATAATTTACTTAGAATTTCATGGCTGCAACACGTGCCAAAGTAGTTGGGAAAGGGCATGTTCACCACTATGTTACATCACCTTTTCTTTTAACAACGCTCAATAAACGTTTGGGAACTGAAGAAAATATTTGTTGAAGCTTTGAAAGTGGAATTCTTTCCCATTCTTTTTTTATGTAGAGCTTCAGTCGTTCAACAGTCCGGGGTCTCCGCAGTCGTATTTTACGCTTCATAATGCGCCACACATTTTCAATGGGAGACAGGTCTGGACTGCAGGCGGGCCAGGAAAGTAACCGCTAGAAATGCGCGGTTTGCGGTCTCATTCGCAGAGTCCGCGGATAAATCGCGGGTCGGGCGGGTGACATGACGAAAAAATAGATTTTAATTAGATTCAGGCGGGTGGCGGTTGAACCATCCGGAAATATTTGATATACATGGTCCTGGGATCGGTATACTTTGCCATTCAAAGAGCTATTTAGGACCCGTGTCATAAGCGAAGAATACAATAGTCATTCAAGACTATTCTCTTGAATGACTGCCGGCAGTCACCCACATAATAAGTATTAGGGCGTGCTATGAAGCCTTTGGCTTTGTCGCCTTCTACAACATGTACAATCTGATTGTCAGTCCAGCATCATGTTGAATGTGGCTTCCGAGGCAACACGCACACGACTGCAAGGCATACTGGGTGACACAGAGTACACTAATGGTTGTGATATAAACAATTTTAATATGCGCCACGCTGTGAAGCCACATCAGTTAAGAACGACAAACACATTTCAGGAGAACATCCTCACAGTAACACAACATAAACGCAACACAACAAATACCCAGAATCCTTTGTATTCATGACAATTCCCAACTATTTTATACACCCCGGTATAGCTCGGTTGGTAGAGCGGCTGTGCCAGCAACTTGAGGGTTCCAGGTTCGATCCCCGCTTCCGCCATCCTAGTCACTGCTGCTGTGTCCTTGGGCAAGACACTTTACCCACCTGCTCCCAGTGCCACCCACACTGGTTTAAATGTAAAAATTAGATATTGGGTTTCACTGTGTAAAGCGCTTTGAGTCATTAGAGAAAAAGCACTATATAAATATAATTCACTTCACTTCACACCCCGCTAGCAGCAAACCCCGCTCCCCCTCCCCCCGTCCGTCGGTAAGGTGGGTGGGGTTTGGAGGCGCGGGGGTGTAAAATATATTCAGAATGTATCACGGATACAAAGGATTATGGGTATTTGTTGTGGTGTGTTTTTGTTGTGTTACTGTGAGGATGTTCTCCTGAAATGTGTTTCTCAATCTTGTATTGTGTGGCTTCATAGCGTGGCGCATATTAGTAAGTGTTAAAGTTGTTTATATCACAACAATCAGTGTACTCTGTGTCACCCAGTATGCCTTTCAGTCTTGTACGTGTGATTACGGAAGCTGCACACAACATGTTGCCGGACCAACAATCGGTTCGTACATGTTGTTGAAGGCGTCAAAGGCAATAGCATCAAAGCACGCCCATATTCTTGTCATCAGGATGAACGCTATTGGATAGTCGCGAGAACGTTAGTGGCTCCAATTGTCTTCATTACTCTGTGAAATAGGTTTAAATAGCTCTGTGAGTGGTAAAGGCGGTCGACCTCTGATGTATTTCAGCGGGCGGTTGGCGGGCGGGTACGTCCCTGATAAAATGTTGGTTCAGGTGGACGGCGGGTGGATGACGACTTTGGCGATGCGGATGATGTAATTGCCTATCCGCGCATCTCTAGTATCCGCACTCTTTTTTTACAAAGCCACGCTGTTGTAACACGTGCTGAATGTGGCTTGGCATTGTCTTGCTGAAATAAGCAGGGGGGTCCATGATAACGTTGCTTAAATGGCAGCATATGTTGTTCCAAAACCTGTATGTACCTTTCAGCATTAATGGTGCCTTCTAGAGGTGGGACCAAGTCATTGTTTTGCAAGTCACAAGTAAGTCTCAAGTCTTTGCCCTCAAGTCTCGAGTCAAGTCTCGAGTCAAGACAGGCAAGTCCCGAGTCAAGTCCAAAGTCAAGACTGGAAAGTCTCAAGTCAAGTCCCAAGTCCTGCATTTTGAGTTTCGAGTCATTTCAAGTCCTTTTAACCCCAGACTAATATATTTACACAGATTGTGTATGATTTTAAAACGCTGTATGCATTTATCAAAACAAGTGCATTTGAAACTGCAGGAAAAAAATAGTGCTGACATTGCACTTCATAATAGCACTATTAACCAGTCATTTTAAACATTTAACTCATTCCTTTACAGAATAAACACATTTTAAAAAAACAAGTGCAACTGTACTTATTTGCGCAAACGTGTTAACATTGTATTTCCATGGCATTTTGCATTGTAACTAGTTCAACAGCAGTTTCTATCCTGTTCTTACCTTATCTCATTGATCTCATCTCATATTCTATGTGTGTTTATGTGTGCGTACACATGAAAAACATAACAAATACATGAACATAACAATGAACAGAGTCGTACTTTTTAGATGTCAGGGCCCTATGCAATATTTACACATATTCTTAATATAGTATACATTTTAGCTGACCTTTATTTGACCATGTCTGTCTTTTTGTAGGTGGCTAAAATACGCGGTGCTGCTGACCGCCGTCTAACGTTGCGTTACTGTGTGTGATGCATTCACCAACGTAACGTTATGTGTAGGTACGTCATGCAACCCCGCTTAAAAAAAAAATCACCTGACAAAAAGTATGAATAAAGTAGCGAACTGCAGTGGACGCAACAGATTGCCGTGTTTGCAATGACATTATAACCATAGACATCTTATAAGTAGACACAGCATTGGCTGCTATTACGCGAGCAATTTGGACGCCATCTTGAAGAGGTGACGAGGTGCCAGCGAGCAGCCTAAACTGACAGGTAGAAAACAAAGATGTCGGGCTGGTGTTCAGCGTTTTCCTGCTCAAATGAGAGGACTGTTGAAAATAGGATTCTGGGGCTTACTTTTCATAAGTAAGATTTAACATTAACGTACTATTGGTTGTATTTTGTGAAAATAATATCACCACAGAGTTGAGAAGAAGCAAAGATCTTCAATATTTGTATGTGAAAATCACAAAGAAATCTTCTGGGGGAGGATGACCCCGCCCCTACAGGTATTTGGTTAACAAACTTTCAGCCCGACCTAAAACAAAATTCACCAGCCACCATTGATTATGATGCATTCTCATTTTAGGCAAAATATAAGACAATACTCTCTTAACAGTCTAATTGTAACCAGGAATAAGTCTTCAAGTAACAATATTCAAATACTAACTTTGTTGGGTAAAACAGACTTTGGTTTTATTCTGAATCCAGTGAAACAGATTGGTGGTTTTAGTTCATATAAAGACTTTCAGGTGTTTATATATGTTTAAGTATTTGACAGACACTTTTGTCCAAACCAACATACATAAAAAATACATATAAAACAATCACTGTAAACATTATTATTTAAGGGAAGAATGTAATAGAAAATATCAATACCAAGTGTCAAGACAGAATAAACTCTCTGCTGCTGCAAAAACGGAGATACAGTCTATAGGTCCCTAAAATATATAGATATCTAATGTATTCATACATTGTTTATGTAGGATATACACACGTATATATAACTTAATCATATTGTTTCTTCAATTTAAAAATAGCTGACCGTTGTTTTCCCCTTTTCTGGGATTATTATTCCCAGTTTTGATCTCGGACGTCTGGTCACTTATAGTAATTAAGAATATTATATTACTGTTAAGCAAACTATGAACACGCCAAAACATGTGTCCTTTATCGTAGCTACACGTATGACAAAAAAGCGTGTGGAAATGAGTGGTATTCAGTGAGGTAAAATGAATTAAATGCGCTGACAGTTAATTGCTCCTGCCAAATAAATTGCACTGAGTGGAGTGGATCACCACTCCAAGATGGCGGCCCCGCGTCTCGTCTGTGCGAGTAGGCAGTAGCGCTCGATGCTGCGTACCCTTATTAGATGTCTATGGTTCTAACGTTGGCAGTGAGTTTACAGCCTCACTGAATTAACTACACAACAAATAAAAGTTACGTTACTCAGCCAATAAACGTTAGCTTTCATTCAAAACTTACCCTTCAATGTGCATCTTGAAATGTCAAACGAAGTAGGAAGTTGTTGCGTCTCCGTCTGTAATCTTCGAACCGCATTCTTTGCATACTGGAAATCGTTTTTTGTTGACCAACTCGTAGTTTTAATCCCCGAATGAAAATATTTTTGGCATAATTTTTCCTCACTGGCGGGTTGTTTGAGAGATCTCCTTTGTTGGTTTTCCTGCAATTTGATTGGCTGAATGCTGTGTGACGAAAATAACGTGGATGTAATTTGATTGGCTGTTGTTCTGACAAGTAGCGCGCACACGCTGACAGACACGCGTACACAAAGGAAGATACGGAGCGCTCCTGAATAACTTTTTAATCGTTGGGTTTTGGGGAAAGTAGCAAGTCATGTCAAGTCAAAAGGCTCAAGTCCAAGTCAAGCCACAAGTCATTGATGTTAAAGTCTAAGTCGAGTTGCAAGTCTTTTTACATTTTGTCAAGTCGAGTCTAAAGTCATCAAATTCATGACTCGAGTCTGACTCGAGTCCAAGTCATGTGACTCGAGTCCACACCTCTGGTGCCTTCACAGATGTGTAAGTGACGCATGCCTTGGGCACTAATACACCCCCATACCATCACAGATG
Organism: Nerophis ophidion; assembly: GCF_033978795.1. Taxonomy (NCBI): domain Eukaryota; kingdom Metazoa; phylum Chordata; class Actinopteri; order Syngnathiformes; family Syngnathidae; genus Nerophis; species Nerophis ophidion. The sequence goes on from NC_084634.1 coordinate 32,483,648, forward strand.
CTGGCTTTTGAACTTTGCGTCGATAATTTCGACTTAGACAAACTTTAATGATCCACAAGGGAAATTCAAAATTAATGATTATTTCCCCCCCAAAAAATGTTTATTGGTTTAAACATCAAATATGTTGTCTTTGTAGCATATTCAACTGAATATGGGTTGAAAAGGATTTGCAAATCATTGTATTCCGTTTATATTTACATCTAACACAATTTGCCAACTCATATGGAAACAGGGTTTGTACATTGTAATTGAAAATGTGTGGCGCATTATGAAGTGTAAAATACGACAGCGGAGACCCCGGACTGTTGAACGACTGAAGCTTTACATAAAACAAAAATGGGAAAAAATTCCACTTTCAAAGCTTCAACAATTATTTTCCTCAGTTCCCAAACGTTTATTGAGCGTTGTCAAAAGAAAAGGTGATGTAACACAGTGGTGAACATGCCCTTTCCCAACTACTTTGGCACGTGTTGCAGCCATGAAATTCTAAGTAAATTATTATTTGCAAAAAAAAAATAAAGTTTATGAGTTTGAACATCAAAATATCTTGTCTTTGTAGTGCATTCAACTGAATATGGGTTGAAAAGGATTTGCAAATCATTGTATTCCGTTTATATTTACATCTAACACAATTTCCCAACTCATATGGAAACAGGGTTTGTATATTCTAATTTCCAGCACAGCTGTTGACATTTAAGGAATAATCCTCCACCATATCCTGTTTTTCTAATTATGTTCATCCACCAGAGCTCAGTTTTACGAGCCATTCTTAACAACATCCCAGCTTATGCCAAACAATGACTTTATCCATAATTTAACACACATTATGCTGCCGTGTGGCCTTTGCCATGTTGACAGACTATGAACATGTGACGGGGACGTTTCATTCAAGACGGTCTCAAGTGAGCTCCAGCTAATATTACTCCTGTCGGAGTATTTCAGTTGCACCCTCTGAACCCCTGACCTTTTTGCCTTCACTTTAGATGGCGAGCGCTGGCTCTGCTTGGAGGGGGCAACTGCATGGGACAGCTATGGTCAATGATAAAACTGATAAATGCAAGTATTAAAAAGACTTCCACGGATTTTTGTTGTAGCACATCAGTAGCACAACACCGCAAATTAAGTGCGAAAAATCTGCAGAGCAAATTAGCTTTTGACAGTGTGAATATTTACGATGAAGCGGAACAAAATCAATTAAAAAACTACAACAAAACAGTTAATTTAGCATTAAAACTAAAGCAAACATGAGACACGTCCAACCTTTTCCACCAATATTATGCACCTTTAAAGTACTGTATACAGTGTAGAAAGTATATATGTACTGTATATACAAAACCCAAAACCAGTGAAGTTGGCACATTATGTAAATCGTAAATAAAAACAGAATACAATGATTTGCAAATCCTTTTTAACCTATATTCATTTGAATATACTGCAAAGACAACATATATTACCTTTGAACTGGTAAATGTTGTTATTTTTTGCAAATATTAGCTCATTTGGAATTTGATGCCTGCAACATGTTTCGAAAAAGCTGGCACAAGCGGCAAAAAAGACCGAGAGAGTTGAGGCATGCTCATCAAACACTTATTTGGAATGCCCCACAGGTGAACAAGCTAATTGGGAATGGATGGGTGCCATGACTGGGTATAAAAAGTAACTTCCATGAAATGCTCATATGCATATATGTATATATGTATATATACATATATATGTATATATATATGTACATATATATATATATATATATATATATATATATATATTTATATATATGTATACGTATATATGTATATATATATATATGAATTGTATATATGTGTGTGTACATATGTATATATGTAAGTGTGTGTGAATTTAAATGTATTATATATAGACAATATATAGCAGCAACCACTGAATTGAATTATATTATATATATTATTGTATTATATATTGTATATATATATTGTATATGTATAGGGGTGGGACCTAATAAGTTTACTTCTTCCCACTCCCTTTTGAGCCAATCTTGACATCTACAAAAGATTAGGCACATGTAATATTTTCAATGTAGGTGTAAAAATAATGTATCTATATATTTCTTTTGTATTTTATGTCATTCTCTTGTTTTGTTTGAATGGCTCAAAATAAACCCATTCATTCATTCATTCACAAACAAGGATGGGGCAAGGGTTACCACTTTGTGAACAAATGCGCAAACACTTTAGAAAACCACTATCAGTAACTACAGTTTGTCGCTACATCTGTAGGTGCAAGTTAAAACTCTACAATGTAAAGCCAAAAGCCATTTATCAACAACATCCAGATACACCAGAGCTCATCTAAGATGCACTGATGCAAAGTGTAAAAAGTGTTCTAGGGTTTTACGAGTCCACATTTCAAATTGTTTTTGGAAACAGTGGAAGTTGTGTCCTCTGGACCAAAGAGGAAAATAAACATGTGGGTTGTTATAGGCGCAAAGTTCAAAAGCCAGCATCTGTGATGGTATGGGGGTGTATTAGTGCTCAAGGCAAGGGTAACTTACACATCTGTGAATGCACCATTAATGCTGGAAGGTACATACAGGTTTTGGAGCAACATATGTTGCCATTCAAGCAACGTTATCATGGACGCCCCTGCTTATTTCAGCGAGACAGTGCCAAGCCGTGTCTTACAATATGAAGCCTAAAATACGACAATGGAGACCCCGGACTGTTGAACAAGTTGAGCTGTACATCAAGCAAGAATGGGAAAGAATTCCAGTTCAAAAATGTGTCTCCTCAGTTCCCAAACGTTTACTGAGTGTTGTTAAAAGGAAAGGCCATGTAACACAGTGGTAAAAATGCCCCTGTGCCAATTTTTTTTTGCAAAATGTTACTGCCTTTAAATTCTAAGTTAATGATTATTTGCAAAAAAAAAATGACGTTTCTCAGTTGGAACGTTAAATATCTTGTCTTTGCAGTCTATTCAATTTAATATAAGTTGAAAAGGATTTGCAAATCAGCGTGTGTGTGTGTGTGTGTGTGTGTGTGTGTGTGTGTGTGTGTGTGTGTGTGTGTGTCAAGGTTGTCTTATGTAGGTCAGTCTTAGGGCTCAGGAGACCAAGCCAGTTGTCCATCCAGATTGACTTTTCAAGGACAACAATATCTTTTATCTGAAAAAAAAAAAAAATGTGTTGGAAGAGAAATATCTACTGATTTCAACAAAAAACGCTAATCCAGACAAGGACACAACATAAATCTAAATCTCAGCAGGTCTGAGCATGAACTGCTGTCAGTCTTGGGTGTGGAAATGTGGGCAGGAGAGAGACTCCAACTAGACCCTACATAACAACACATAGACCACATTTAGGTAGCTGACTACAAAACTAGATCTAGTTTCCTGTTAAAGGGGATTTATTATAAATGCTGAGTCATGATAAAAAAAAGTGAAAGTGTCAAATCATGATGTTTGGCGTGAGCTTGCACAGTTTTGGATGCCAGTTGTGTTTCATTGTTCTCCTGCCTTCCCTTTTATTCTGTCCCTACTTTTTTACCAGTTTTTTTTTTCAGTTCACTCTTCTTCGGCAGGGGGCGGCCCTTGAGGCACACCTGTAGCTAATCACTTCTTGGACTATTTAAGCTTGGCATGACAGCTGTGCCAAGCTAGCCCACAAAAGCGGCTGACAGCTGTGGAGATGGCTAGCCAGGCAACCGCGCCCAAAATTAACCCACTTAAGTCTGATGTTAATGTCACCACATTCATTATTCATTTTAAAATCTCAGTTTATGTGTGTGACTTTTATCGGATGATTCCGGACAGGACTTGTGGGTAGAAACCTGACTTAATAGTATTTAACACGCAAAGAGGTACAAAACAGAAAACAAACAGATGGAACAAGGTGCCTGAAGCTAAGGCTACTCCTTAGCACAAACTAAAGCTCGCTAGCATGGGCTCGGAAACAAGCAAAACTTACGTAACAGTAACGTGACGCAAACAAAGAAGCCAGACCGACTGACTGGCAAAAGCAGGCTTAAATAATGTCTCTGATTACAAACAAGCGGCGGGTGAAAATGATAAGTAGCTAAGGTAACCAACTCAGAGGTGCACAAATAGGAACTAAAGGAGTCCAAAACTAACAGAAAACACAAGTGACTCAAAAAAGTTAAACCGACTATGATCCGGGCAGCGGATCATAACAGTACCCCACCCTTAAAGGACAGATTTCAGATGTCCCCTGTAAAAACTAAAACCCAACAACTAAGAGACTGTTCAAGAGTCAAGGGAGGGCGGATGGAGGACTTGGTGGTGGGTCGCCAGGCCACGAGTCCCCGAATCCAACGGGGACGAGTCAGGTGGCGGCGGCGAATGGAACGCCACTGCCGCAGGCGAGGCGGGCAACCACGGAACGGCCACATTCAAGGCAGCAAAACAGGCCCAGAGCATAACACTACCACCACCATGCTTGACGGTAGGCATGATGTTCCTGGGATTAAAATCCTCACCTTTTCTCCTCCAAACATATTTCTGGGTATTGTGGCCAAACAGCTCAATATTTGTTTCATCTGACATCACATGGACAAAGATAAGACCTAATGGAGGAAAGTTCTGTCGTTATATGTACATATGAAGGTAGATCATATCGACGTGGTCCTTTGAAAAGGAGCTCACCTGCAGAAAAAGTGTTAGAAATCCCTGATCTCCAGGTTGCTTATCTATCAAAGACAATAAAATGGCTCGACTAATTTGAGATGAGTAGGATTGTCATACAAAACTCACCAAAAGGTCTTGCTTATGCATCGGGAATTATTATTATTGTTATTGCAATCGCTCCCCCTGTTATTATTGATATCAGCCATGTTGCTCAGTAGAAATACACAGAATATAGTTGCTGTACTGCAGAGTTGTTTGTACTTTTTACGTTCTGGAAGTGTACTGTTACTTAAGTAGTTGTTTAAAATTATACATAGTGCTGTCAAATGACACATATTTCAAAAATCATGATTAATCACAGGTTTTTACTTGCGTGCATGATTAAAATGAACTTAAAAAAAATATCCCAGTATGTTGACAAAAATCCAATTTTATTGTCAGAATGTCATCCAGAAACGTTTTTCCACAAATGTTTTATTTGAATGCGTTCTCATGAGAACATGCAAAGAGACATATTGCATTGCATCAAAACCACCCCAAACCATCATGCACGCTAATGAAGGACTCTCGCTGTACCCGCAGAAACGTTTGCGTCATCTTCCACAGCTGCTGGTGCCGAGGATCTACGGATACCCAACTCACCACAGATTACCAAACTGTTTTTTCTTTCAGGATTTGTCGTGTCGTGAACGTCCACCAACAAGGAGCCAGATGCTCGGTTTGTGTCGTTAGCGCTCGTTTGTTTTTCCTTTGTGGCGAGCATTTAAAATGACGTTTTAAAAATAGAATTTGACGGATATAATGCATCACCACTCATTCCATTTTCACATGTGAAAAAGATCACGTTAAAATTTGAGCTACAGTTATTGATTGTTTTAGTAAGTGAGTAATCTATGTCTTAATTTGCTGGATTAGTATAGTATTTTGTAGTCACAATGTATCTTTCATGGGAAATCTATTTTCTAAAACCTTTATTCTTCTTCTGAATGCACATGACAATAACAATGCACTTCAGAATCAGAATCAGAATCAGACTGAGGCCAAGGGGAAAAAAAACTCCTAGTCGTAGCACACATAAACATGTTACATATGTCATGATCTGTGGTCTGGATTATGTTTTTTATTTTTAATCTAAGACTCCTTTGGTTCCTGTTTTTTGTGCACCCTTGTTTGTTTTGGTTACCATGGTTACTTATTATTTCCACCTGCTTCTGATTAGTGTTCACCCGCTCACCTGCTGCCTGAGCACTAATCAGAGAGCTATTCCCTGGATCCCAACTCCTGTCCCTGTTTGCTGTTTCCTGGTTTCTGGTTTGTGTTTTCCTTGCCTTTTTTTTAACATTAAAACCATGTTTTCATTTTCCAAGCCTGTCATCTCTTCATCTTAGGTTTCGTCACCACCACTTCGTGACATCATAGAATCAACAAAACTTGCAACAGAGGGGTGGGAGTGGAAATAAATTTTTTATAACCTTTATTTTTCTTATGAATGCACATGACAATAAAATGCACTTCAGAATCAGAATCAGACTGAGGCCAAGGAAAAAACATCATAGTCGTAGCACACCAAAACATGTTATATAGAATCAACAAAACTTGCAACAGAGGGGTGGGAGTGGGAGCTACAGAGGCCGGGAGCTGCTGTATAAGTGCTAGTCAGCCTTCAATCGCCCCTGAGGGGAACCAAGCTGTGGTTAAGGCGTGATGTGGGGGCGCGGGGAATATGTCCATTGTCCAGGGTTTAGTGTTGTTGTGTCTATAGGCCTTGAGTTTTTCCTTGCCCTGATGTGGGATCCGAACCGAGGATGTTGTTGTGGCTTGTGCAGCCCTTTGAGACACTCGTGAGTTAATTGAACTTGGGATGATCACTATAAATATTTGTATTATTTAAAAAATATATATATTTTTTTACATATAAAACTAGGTCATGTGTAATAAATAATCAAAGTTACTCAGTTAAATGATGATAAATTGAGTGACAATTTACTGTGTATAAAGATATAACTTATATATATTTTAAAATGTATTGATTGCAGTAGTAGTGTTGTTGGAAGAAAAACGTGTTAGCTTAAATATAAAAACTTTAAAATTAGAATTTGTGCGCAGATCGATTCCCCAAGATGCAGACGGAACTCTGGAAGCAGTGCGCAGGTAAGAAAAATGAATTATTTTCTTAAATCAGGCAGTAAAAAAACAGAACAGAAAAGTGTGCCGATCGCACAGGAAGCTAGGGAAGAGCTAAGCCCAGGAACAGGAACAAGAAGCTAGGATTTACTAACGTAATGTTGCATGAAGCAAGCAAAACAGCCCGACCAAGTGTAGCGAAAGGCAGGAATAAATAGCTCTCTGATTAGTGCCCGAGAGCAGGTGAGCATCACGAACACTAATCAGAGACAGGTGAAAATAATCAGCACCCATGGCAACAAAAGAAACGCAATCCCAGGAGTGCTGAGACATAACGAAAAGAGTCTTAAACTAAAACAAAACATGTTCGGATCATCACATATGCAAGTCAAACATATTAAAATAACGTTAGCTGCCAAAATATTCTTTTTCTTTGTTTATGGTTATTTGCTGGTCTTAAATTATGCTTTCTCATAACGTGCTAAATCATTGATGGAGTGCTGTTGTGAAATGTGAGCTTCGTTTAAAAGTGCAAACATTTCCCCACAATGTATTTTTCAGTTTGAATTGAAGGCAACACCTTTGACAACTTCTCTCTCCTTCTTTGGGCCCTTTGTTCTCTTTCTCCCTCTTCTTTGAGCCATCTCACTCAGCACTCCCCGGTTAGATTGCCGTCCGGATTTTATGAATGTTGATTAATGAAACTCATTAAATAAATCATCCAAATACAAATCTGTTATTTTTCTAATCAATTTACTAGATGAAATTTTGAAGCCATAAATAAAATCAATGAAAAGTTGAATGAAACAATTTAATTAATAAGTAGGCCTGAAAAAAATAAAAAACTTACAAGGGATCTGTGATGACTTGTATGCTGTTATAATGTTAAAGTGTCAGATCATATAAGGTTAACGTTTTTCAGCATTAGCATTAGCTTCCACAAAGCTAATGCCTCTGAAATTTTCGTTTTGCAGTCTTCTTTTAACAGGAGACAATTTGTGATGTCACATGAATGTGGGCTTCCTAGAATCTGCCAGCCCCCTCCTCCTCTGCTGTTATTCCTTCCTGTTTCATGTCCTCCCGCCTGCTCTGATGTCTGTAAAATCAATATTTCCGAGTAAATATGTCCATGATATTTTATATTTACATTTTCGTCAACACGGACCAATCCAAAGTTGGATAAGCAGCTAAACATACATACTCTCCGGACGCAGGTTAAAAATGTAAAAGTGGAACAAAATATAAACAAAACTTAATCCAAAGTAGTGTTCTCCCGATACCAATATTTTAGTACCGGTACCAACATGTATTTTGATACTTTTCAATACCTTTCTGAATACAAACCCCGTTTCCATATGAGTTGGGAAATTGTGTTCAATGTAAATAGAAACAGAATACAATGATTTGCAAATCTTTTTCAACCCATATTCAAATGAATGCACTACAAAGACAAGATATTTGATGTTCAAACTCATAAACTTTATTTTTTTGGGGAAATAATAATTGACTTAGAATTTCATGGCTGCAACACGTGCCAAAGTAGTTGGGAAAGGGCATGTTCACCATTGTGTTATATCACCTTTTCTTTTAACAACACTCAATAAACGTTTGGGAACTGAGGCAACTGATTGTTGAAGCTTTGAAAGTGTAAGTCTTTCCTATTCTTGTTTTATGTAGAGCTTCAGTTGTTCGACAGTCCGGGGTCTCCGCAGTTGTATTTGTTTGGTCCGGATGACACAATGTCGAATATTTCCAAAAACTATTTGAAATGTGGACTCCTTAGACCAGAGAACACTTTTCCACTTTGCATCAGTCCATGTTAGATGATCTCGGGCCCAGAGAAGCCAGCGGTGTTTCTGGATGTTGTTGATCAATGGCTTTCGCTTTGCATAGTAGATCTTTAACTTGCACTTACAGATGTAGCGAGCAACTGTATTTAGTGACAGTGGTTTTCTGAAGTGTTCCTGAGCCCATGTGGTGATATCCTTTAGAGATTGATGTCGGTTTTTGATACAGTGCCGTCCGAGGGATCGAAGGTCACGGTCATTTAATGTTGGTTTCCAGCAATGCCGCTTATGTGGAGTGACTTCTCCAGGTTCTCTGAACCTTTTGATGATATTATAGACCGTAGATGTTGAAATCCCTAAATTTCTTGCAGTTGCACTTTGAGAAACATTGTTTATCAGTTTGAACATCAAATCTCTTGTCTTTGTAGCACATTCAACTGAATATGGGTTGAAAAGGATTAGCAAATCATTGTATTCCGTTTATATTTACATCTAACACAATTTCCCAACTCATATGGAAACGGGGTTTGTAAGAAAGACCACATAAAAATGGCATTATTGGCTTTATTTTTTATCTTTTTTAATCTTAGGATACATTAAACATATCTTTATTATTGCAATCGAAGAAAAATGTTGTCCCTAGATAAAATAGTGAACCTATCAGACAACTTGTTTTTTAAGTGGTAAGTAAGCAAACAAAGACTCCTAATTTGTCCGCTGATGTATGCGGTAACATATTGTGTCATTTATCATTCTATTTTGTCAAAATTATGAGTTATGAACTGTAAAAATGGATTATTAATTTACTTAATCATTTACTGTTTACATCTGCTTACTTTCTGTTTCAACATGTTCTATCTACACTTCTGTTAAAATGTAATAATCACTTATTCTTCTGTTGTTTGGATACTTTACATTAGTTTTGAACGATACCTCAAATTTAGGTACCGATCCGATACCAAGTAGTTACAGGATCATACATTGGTCATAGTTTAATTTTCTCATGTGTCCAGGGACTTGATTTATTAGTAGCGCAATATTATACCAGTACGGGTGTACCGTACAACCCTAAACCTGTCGTGATCCGGCTTCCGGATCACACATTTCTAGTATGTCTAGTCCCCTTTTGTATTGTCCTACTATGTTTTGATCATGTTTTGGACTCTACCGATCCCGTTTGTTAGCGCACTTCCTTATTTACATTCATCACCATGACAACTTAATTTGCTTTCACGCAACAAGTTACGCCTGCACTCTACATTGTATGTATATTCTCGCTAGCTTTTCACGCTCAGCCATTTGTTTATTCCAGCTCTCATGCTGTATGTTTTGTTGTTCTCTTTAATGTGTCTATGAGCCAGTTTAGTTCTCATTTTTGTTTATCCTAGCTTTTATGCTAGCGTCCTTTGTTTGTTTTATTCTACTAGCTCTAGCATTGTTGTTATATAGCTCTTTTGGTTATTTAAATAAATTGTGTATATCTTACCTTTGCTGTGTTCACTTGACGCATCCTCGAGGGAATCGAACCCGGCATCACAATGCCGAACAGGCGTAACAAAACCAAAGTATATCCAATACATGTGTAGACTACAATCATCATAGGTCCATTTTAAAACCTAAAAATTCAAATATCTTTATATTGTAATCTGATTCTGGTAATATTACTTCAATGAGGCATTAATAACCATTCATCCAAATGATTTTTTTAATGCATAAGACTTGGAGACCAAAAACAAATATTTTTTGAATATAAACTCAAATTAAAGTATTTAGATGTAACTTAACCATTACAAAACTGCATGCATATTTTTTTCATTTCCACACGTCTGCTACACTATATTGCCAAAAGTATTTGGCCACCCGTCCAAATGATCAGAACCAGGTGTCCACAGGTGTATAAAATCAAGCACTTGGGATTGGAGACTGTTTCTACAAACATTTGTTAAAGAATGGGCCACTCTCAGTGATTCTTAGCGTGGAACTGTCAGAGGATGCCACCAGTGCAACAAATCCAGTCGTGAAATTTCCTCGCTCCTAAATATTGGAAAGTCAACTGACAACTTTATTATAAGAAAATAGAAGAGTTTGGGAACAACAGCAACTCAGCCAAGAAGCGGTAGGCCATGTAAACTGACAGAGAGGGGTCAGCAAAGAAGTCGCCGACTTTCTGCACATTCAGTTGCTACTGAGCTCCAAACTTCATGTGACCTTCCAATTAGCCCACGTACGGTACGCAGAGAGCTTCATGGAATGGGTTTCCATGGCCGGGCTACTGCCTCTAAGCCATAAATCACCAAGTCCAATGCAAAGCATCAGATGCAGTCGTGTAAAGCAGTGGTCCACAATTACCAGTCCGCGGACCGATTGGTACCGGGCCACACAAGAAATAAAAATAAATAAATATATATATTTGTTTTATTTATTAAATCAACATAAAATATCAATATAGATCAATATAGTCTGCAGGGATACAGTCCATAAGCACACATTATTGTATTTCTTTATGGAACCCCCAAACCATCCTACCCCCCCCAGCCACCCAACCCCTCTCCCCAGTCCATGGCACAAATTGTCAAGCGTTGACCGGTCCGCAACTACAAAAAGGTTGGGGACCACTGGTGTAAAAGATGTCGCCACTGGACTCCAGAGCAGTGGAGACACGTTCTCTGGAGTGATGAATCACACATTTCCATCTGGCAATGTGATGGAAGAGTCTGGGTTTGGAGGTAGTCAGGATAACGGTACATTTCGGACTGCATTGTGCCGACTGTGAAATTTGGTGGAGGAGGAATTATGGTGTGGTGTTTTTTTTTTAGGAGTTGGGCTTGGCCCCTCAGTTCCAGTGAAAGGAACTTTGAATGATCCAGGATACCAAAACATTTTGGACAATTCCATGCTCCCAACCTTGTAGGACCAGTTTGGAGCGGTCCCCTTCCTCTTCCAACATGACTGTGCACAACGCAAGGTCCATAAAGACATGCATGACTGGTGTGGAAGAACTTGACTGGCCTGCACATAGTCCTGACCTGAGCCCGATAGATCACATTTGGGATTAATTAGAACGGAGATAGAGAGCCAGGGGTGGTGGTTCCTCTCTTTAAGAAGGGGGACCGTAGGGTGTGTTCCAACTATCGTGGGATCACACTCCTCAACCTTCCTGGTAAGGTTTATTCAGGTGTACTGGAGAGGAGGCTACGCCGGATAGTCGAACCTCGGATTCAGGAGGAACAGTGTGGTTTTCGTCCTGGTCGTGGAACTGTGGACCAGCTCTATACTCTCGGCAGGGTTCTTGAGGGTGCATGGGAGTTTGCCCAACCAGTCTACATGTGCTTTGTGGACTTGGAGAAGCCATTCGACCGTGTCCCTCGGGAAGTCCTGTGGGGAGTGCTCAGAGAGTATGGGGTATCGGACTGTCTTATTGTGGCGGTCCGATCCCTGTATGATCAGTGCCAGAGCTTGGTCCGCATTGCCGGCAGTAAGTCGGAAACGTTTCCAGTGAGGGTTGGACTCCGCCAAGGCTGTCCTTTGTCACCGATTCTGTTTATAACTTTTATGGACAGAATTTCTAGGTGCAGTCAAGGCGTTGAGGGGATCCGGTTTGGTAACCGCAGGATTAGGTCTCTGCTTTTTGCAGATGATGTGGTCCTGATGGCTTCATCTGACCGGGATCTTCAGCTCTCACTGGATCGGTTCGCAGCCGAGTGTGAAGCGACCGGAATGAGAATCAGCACCTCCAAGTCCGAGTCCATGGTTCTCGCCCGGAAAAGGGTGGAATGCCATCTCCGGGTTGGGAGGAGACCCTGCCCCAAGTGGAGGAGTTCAAGTACCTAGGAGGGAAGAGTGGATCGTGAGATCGACAGGCGGATCGGTGCGGCGTCTACGTTGTACCGATCCGTTGTGGTGAAGAAGGAGCTGAGCCGGAAGGCAAAGCTCTCAATTTACCGGTCGATTTACGTTCCCATCCTCACCTATGGTCAAGAGCTTTGGGTCATGACCGAAAGGATAAGATCACGGGTACAAGCGGCCGAAATGAGTTTCCTCCGCCGTGTGGCGGGGCTCTCCCTTAGAGATAGGGTGAGAAGCTCTGCCATCCGGGAGGAACTCAAAGTAAAGCTGCTGCTCCTCCACATCGAGAGGAGCCAGATGAGGTGGTTCGGGCATCTGGTCAGGATGCCACCCGAACGCCTCCCTATGGAGGTGTTTAGGGCACGTCCAACCGGTAGGAGGCCACGGGGAAGACCCAGGACACGTTGGGAAGACTATGTCTCCCGGCTGGCCTGGGAATGCCTCGGGATCTCCCGGGAAGAGCTAGACGAAGTGGCTGGGGAGAGGGAAGTCTGGGTTTCCCTGCTTAGGCTGTTGCCCCCGCAACCCGACCTCGGGTAAGCGGAAGAAGATGGATGGATGGACAGAGAGCCAGGGCTTTGGAAGAATGGTTGAAAATTCTTGTAAACTCAGTCCGCAGCCTTGAGGACAGCCTTCCCAGAAGGTAATAGCTGCAAAATGTGGACCGACATCATATTGAAACCTATTGGTTTGGAATGGTTCATATGTAGGTCAAGGCAGGTGGCCAAATACTTTTGGCAATATAGTGTATTTTGAGGCGTCAGAATGCGCAGCCATGAGTTATAGTGCCACCTGTTGCCTTGGCATGCACTTTGCAACTGGTGACCCTGTCATTTATGATTAAGATAATTTTTTGGGAGTTTCAAGTGAGAAAGTTGTTGCAAAAAAATACCTCAAACCATGTAGTCATCGTCAGTTTGTCAGATTGTATGAAGCCTTGTTCAAGTGTTAGCTTTCCCTCCTCTGTGTCTCCCTGCACACTCCCCTTTTTAGCAGGCTGCAGGTGAAAGGTCGTGACTCCCTGTCCCAGGGTCAACTTAAGCCTGGAGCAAGGATTTGGGGAAAACAAGCAGATATAATATCTTTCAACACCAACCTGTTTATCAGGATGGATTTCCATTTGTTGTAGATCCCAGCATGAGGTCACCTGCGTGATAGCCTTCTCCGGAGCAAGTTTAGAGTGATGGCATAGAGATGGTATCACTACATGCTCTCTTTAAATACATCTAACCTTATACATGTTGGAGGTTCATGGGGTCAACATGATTGTTTGCTCCTTGTCAAACATGGTTTCATTTAACATTTCCATTTAAAACATTTCTTTATGGTCCAGATCAGGGTTTTTTTTTTAACAATATTACCTCTAAATTAGTAATTTTACTCCTGATTTTAATTATATTCAACGATTTATGTACAAAACCCAAAACCAGTGAAGTTGGCACGTTGTGTAAATGGTAAATAAAAACAGAATACAATGATTTGCAAATACTTTTCAACATATATTCAATTGAATAGACTGCAAAGACAAGATACTTAACGTTCAAACTGAAAAACATTGTTAATTTTTGCCAATATTAGCTCATTTGGAATTTGATGTCTGCAACATGTTTCAAAAAAGCTGACACAAGTGGCAAAAAAGACTGAAAAAGTTGAGGAATGCTCATCTAACACTTATTTGAAACATCCCACAGGTGGACAGCCTATTTGGGAACAGGTGGGTTGCCATGATTGGGTAAAAAAAGCAGCTTCCATGAAAGGCTTAGTCATTGACAAACAAGGATGGGGCGAGGGTCACCAGTTTGTGAACCAATGCGTGTGTTATGTTTCAGGCGGAGTAGTGACGGCACAGTTCTACAAGGGGGCGATGTTGATGTATGTATTTTATTATATATATATATATATATATATATATATATATATATATATATATATATATGTATATATATATATATATATATATATATATATATATATATATATATATATATATATATATATATATATATATATATATAGACTTGTCCAGGGTGTACCCCGCCTTCCGCCCGATTGTAGCTGAGATAGGCGCCAGCTCCCCCCGCGACCCCAAAAAGGGAATAAGCGGTAGAAAATGGATGGATGGATATATATATATATATATATATATATGTCTTGATTGGATTATCCGGAGAATAGTGCTCGATACCGTGGTAGAGCGCAATATGTAGGTGTGGGAAAAAATCACAAGACTACTTCATCTCTACAGATCTGTTTCATGAGGGGTTCCCTCAATCATCAGGAGATCTCCTGATATATATATTAGGGTTGTAGGAAAATATCGATTCGAATACGAATCGCGATTCTCACGTTGTGCGATTTAGAATTAATTCTCTTTTTTTTTTAAATAAGATTTTTTTTTTTTATCAATCCAACAAACAAATACACAGCAATACCATAACAATGCAATCCAATTCCAAAACCAAACCTGAACCAGCAACACTCAGAACTGCAATAAACAGAGCAATTGAGAAGAGACACAAACACGACACAGAACAAACCAAAAGTAGTGAGACAAAAATGAATATTATCAACAACAGTATCAATATTAGTTATAATTTCAGCATAGCAGTGATTAAAATCACCTCATTGACATTATCTTTAGACATTTATAAAAAAAAAATTCAAAAAGAACAATAGTGTCACAGTGGCTTACACTTGCATCGCATCTTCTAAGCTTGACAACACACTGTGTCCAATATTTTCACAATGATAAAATAAGTCATATTTTTGGTTCTTTTAATAGTTAAAACAAATTTACATTAATGCAATCAGTTGATAAAATATTGTCCTTTACAATTATAAAAGCTATTTTTTTTTCATCCACTACTTTGCTAGCATGTCAGCAGACTGAGGGTAGATCCTGCTGAAATCCTATGTATTGAATGAATACAGAATCGTTTTGAATCGGAAAAATATCGTTTTTGAATCGAGAATCTTGTCGAATCAAAAAAATCTATACATTATTGAATCGCGACCCCAGGAATCGATATTGAATCGAATCGTGGGACAACCAAAGATTCGCAACCCTAATATATATACAGGATACAGGGACCAGCATGGGTGCTGGTGCTGGTGCTGTTACAGGGACCAGCCTGGGTGCTGGTACAGGGACCAGGCCTGGAATGTGTGCTGGTAGTTTGGTTGGTGGATGCGGCCAGGCAAACCGAAAGACCGGTGGCAGTGGTCTTGCTGGCTTGAGCTGTGCTACCCCACCAGCACTTGTCCAGGGTGTACACCGCCTTCCACCCAAATGCAGCAGAGATAGGTTACAGCACCCCACATTTTTCAACAAGCTATCGCAAGGAATTCAGGGTTTTCACCATCTACAGTCTGTAATATCATCAAAAGGTTCAGAGAATCTGGATAAATCACTTCCCATAAGCAGCATGCTCGTGACTTTCGATCTCTCAGGCGTTACTGCATCAAAACCCGACATATGTGTAAAGGATATCACCACATGGGCTCAGGAACACTTCAGAAAACCACTGTCAGTAGCTACAGTTGGCCCTACATCTGTAAGTGCAAGTTAAAACTCTACTATGCAAAATGAATGCCATTTATCAACAACACCCACAAACGCAACATATGTTACCATCCGAGCAACGTATTTTTCATGGACTCCTCTGCTTATTTCAGCGAGACGATGCCAAGCCATGGCAAGAGTGTTGTTAAAAGGAAAGGCCATGTAACATAGTGGTAAAAATGCCACTGTGACAATTTTTTTGCAATGTATTGCTGCCATTAAATTCCAAATCGATGATTATTTGAAAAAATAAATAAATTGTATTTATTATATATATATATATATATATATATATATATATATATATATATAATACACATTTTTTCTTATGTATTTATTTATTTTTGTATGTATTTTTTTTCTTAACTAAACTGTCATTAAAATGAAAATAAAGTTTCACCACATTAGTCATAATTTTTGCGCTTAAAAAACTTCTCTATGACTTGGGTTCCAGACTACATCTTAAATATTACCACTGAATTAGTTATTTTACTCCTGGTTTTAATCACTTTCAAAAATTCAAGTAAATAATACAGCCTGGTTAAAGTTTAACAGGACACACTTTGCCAAATGTTAGGAAGCAATGTGTTACTCTCAAATATTAGGATCAAAGCCTTGGTCTGGCTGATTACAAAAACAGACTAATCAATTATACTGCAAAAAAAGGAAAATTAACATACAATGTGTGATTTAGGGCTATATAAATAAAAATTGATTGATTGATTGAATTTTGCAGTACTAAATATAATGAATAATCAATATATATATATATATATATATATATATATATATATATATATCTTAAATAAACTTTCAGTAAAATGAAAATTCAGCTTCACCACTTTAGTCATAATTTTTGCACTTGAGAAACTTCTCTATGACTAAAGCTCCAGACTTTGTATGTTTGATTTTATCATTACGTGGAAAAGTGTATTACAACTTAGTACCGCTACGGACCACAGCTGAGAATCTTTTTGGGGAGGCCCTGCAGAGAGCGCTCACGGCCCAACAACGGGCCCTATGGTTAGAAAACACTCGTCTACATAATGTGTATTGGATATGTGTAAATTTTACACACATTTTGCTCCACAGTCCCTTTTACAAGAAAAAAGGTGAGTCTGGAGGCGTTTCCAGATTGAATCAATCAACCAATCAATCAAAGTTTTTCTTAAATGATAAATGGGTTGTACTTGTATAGCGCTTTTCTACCTTCAAGGTACTCAAAGCGCTTTGACACTACTTCCACATTTACCCATTCACACACACATTCACACACTGATAGATGGAGCTGCCATGCAAGGCGCTAACCAGCACCCATCAGGAGCAAGGGTGAAGTGTCTTGCTCAGGACACAACGGACGTGACAAGGTTGGTACTAGGTGGGAATTGAACCAGGGACGCTCGGGTTACGCACGGCCACTCTTCCACTGCGCCACGCCGTCCCTTCCAATTCTTAATCACAAATGCACAAATGACATCCTTGGCTCTGCTCCCGCATCAGCAAAAGAAAAAAACTCAACCCAATTAGAAACAATTTAAAACCTTGGAAGACACCTCTGATGTTTTATTATTCTGAAGTTATGTAGAGGGAAAACTGAATGCGCCCATTAGCTGCATTGCTAGCCACCCAGAACGAGATTATATTTTTTTATGTGAGAAAGCAAAAAAAAAAACAAAAAAAAAACGTTTGTCTTCTTGCCTCATGACTGTGAAGGATAGGCAATATTCCCAAAAAAATTGCAGTTCCCATTTAGGACAAACCGTGTATCCAAGAGGAGATTGAAGGTAGCAAAAAAAGGAACCACTGCGATAAGGTGGCGACTTGTCCAGGGTGTACCCCGCCTTCCGCCCGATTGTAGCTGAGATAGGCGCCAGCGCCCCCCGCGACCCCAAAAGGGAATAAGCGGTAGAAAATGGATGGAAAAAAGGAACCAAGGAAACATATTTGAAAATAAGGGATACAATATTACAGCGTCCTGAATCAAGGTAACAGCATATATTATCTAAAAGGAGATTTAGGGCAGCAAGAAAATGGACAATTGCAGCCAAGTGGAGACTGTGGAGAGTATTAGCGTATTTTTCGGACCATAAAATGCACTTAAAATCCTTACATTTTCTCAAAAATCGACATTGCGCCTTACAACCTGGTGCGCCTAATGCACGGAATCATTTTGCTTGTGCTTACCGACCTCAAAGCAATTTGATTTGGTACATGGTGTAATGATCAGTGTGACCAGTAGATGGCAGTCACACATAAGAAATATGTGTAGACCGCATTATGATGCTAGTAAACAACATCAAAAGTTTAAATGTTCCATTGAGAATAAAGAATATTAAACACGGCGCTCAAAAATCTTTCAATATGTTTTAGTATAACTTTGAAGCCGCACCGCTTGATGGATTGTCCGCGCACTACGGCTACCGTTTTCAAAGGTACAAGTACAAACCCCGTTTTAATATGAGCTTCTTCCCACCTCCAAAGATATGCACCTGGAGGTAGGTTGATTGGCAACACTAAATTGGCCCTAATGTGTGAATGTGAGTGTAATTGTTGTCTGTCTATTTGTGTTGGCCCTGCGATGAGGTGCATCTTGTCCAAGGTGTACCCCTCCTTCCGCCCGATTGTAGCTGAGCTATGCGCCAGCGACCCCTACGACCTCAAAAGGGAATAAGCGGTAGAAAATGAATGGATGGATGGATGATTGATTGATTGATTTGTCCACAACTGCGTGAGCAAATAGTCAAACAGTTTAAGGACAACATTTCTCAAAGTGCAATTGCAAGAAATTTAGGGATTTCAACATCTACGGTCCATGATATCATCAAAAAGTTCAGAGAATCTGGAGAAATGACTCCACGTAAGCGGCATGGCCAGAAACCAAAATTGAAAGGCCGTGACCTTCGATTCCTCAGACGGCACTGTATCAAAAACCGACATCAATCTCTAAAGGATATCACCACATGGGCTCAGGAACACTTCAGAAAACCACTGTGACTAAATACAGTTGGTTGCTACATCTGTAAGTGCAAGTTAAAGCTCTACTATGCAAAGCGAAAGCCATTGATCAACAACATCCGGAAACGCCGCCGGCTTCTCTGGGCCCGAGATCATCTAAGATGGACTGATGCAAAGTGGAAAAGTGTTCTGTGGTCTGACGAGTCCACATTTCAAATTTTTTGGGGAAATATTCGACATTGTGTCATCCGGACTAAAGGGGAAGAGAACCATCCAGACTGTTATCGACGGAAAGTTCAAAAGTCATTATCTGTGATGGTATGGGGGTGCATTAGTGCCCAAGGCATGGGTAACTTACACATCTGTGAAGGCACCATTAATGCTGAAAGGTACATACAGGTTTTGGAACAACATATGCTGCCATCTAAGCGCCTTCTTTTTCTTGGACGCCCCTGCTTATTTCAGCAAGACGATGCCAAGCCACATTCAGCACGTGTTACAACAACGTGGCTTCGTAAAAAAAACAGTGTGGGTACTTTCCTTGCCCGCCTGCAGTCCAGACCTGTCTCCCACCGAAAATGTGTGGCGCATTATGAAGCAAAAAATACAACAGCGGAGACCCTGGACTGTTAAACGACTGAAGCTCTACATAAAACAAGAATGGGAAAGAATTCCACTTTCAAAGCTTCAACAATTAGTTTCCTCAGTTCCCAAACGTTTATTGAGTGTTGTTAAAAGAAAAGGTGATGTAACACAGTGGTGAACATGTCCTTTCCCAACTACTTCGGCACGTGTTGCAGCCATGAAATTCTAAGTTAATTATTATTTGCAAAAAAAAAAAGTTTATGAGTTTGAACGCCAAAATATCTTGTCTTTGTAGTGCATTCAATTGAATATGGGTTGAAAAGGATTTGCAAATCATTGTATTCCGTTTATATTTACATCTAACACAATTTCCCAACTCATATGGAAACGGGGTTCGTATTACTATGTTGTTGTCAGGCTTGTCACTGACAGTTTTGGTTATGTTTTAGTTTTCCCTCTCTTTGTGTTGTATTTCCTGTCAGCGCTCTTATTTTTGTTCAGTTTCCTGCTTGCCACCCGTAGCGCTCTTCCCCTCAGCTGCAACTGATTGGCACCTGGGCACATCTGGTGTCAATCAGTCGGCTGCTATATATACCTGCCTTGCCCTCCAGTCAGTGTTGGAATATTGTTTGCTGTGGACTGCCTGTTTCTTGTATGCTGTGAGCTATTCCCTGGATCCTGACTCCTGTCAATGTTTGCTGTTTCCTGGCTTCTGGTTCGTGTTTTCTTTGCATTTTTTTAACATTAAAACCATGTTTTCTTGTACCAAGCCTGCTATGTCTGCATCAGGAATGCAGATCGGGCTTTGGACACAGCATGCAGGTAGGAAACGATGTATTTAAGACATAAATTATACGGGAACAAAGAAAAACGTGCTTATAGCAATTAAGGCAAAAAGTAAAGGAGCTAGCATAGGAGCTAGCAAATAAAAGAGCCTAGCATGGAAGCGGGCAGGTACAGAGCAGGAAACATACGTCGTCGTCTGTTGTATAAAACAAACGAGGAAGCCAGACTGAGTGAGGCCAGGGCATGGACTATATAGCCCTCTGATTAGTGCCCGGGCAACAGGTGCGCGTCCCGAACTATAACCAGAGGCAGGTGAATGTAATCTGCCGTCATGGCAACTGAGACACACAAACTCAAAAGGTGCTGAAAACACAGGTGGAGTGAAAACGTAAATAGACGATGACCCGGGCAGCGGATTATAAACAATGGCACCTATTAGCAGACATGTTTTCTGGCGTTTTGTTTGACAATATTATGCAAAAGCAATTTTTGTTACCTTCCGGTACCTGCTGATCTGCATTTGGGATCTGCATAAGTCCTGAAAATGTCGATAAGCTTCAAATTTTTCTCTATTTTCTTGTTATGGGACATTTGTAATGTAAAGTAGAGTGAAATTTAACTTATATCTGTCAGTAAACTCGCCATGAAAGTGTTAAAAACAACCAGTGTTGTGAGTTTGTGTAATTCACCCAAGGAACTTTAGTAATTACAGAGTTCCGGTCAGACAGTTTTTCACGGGACACATTTCCGGCCTTGTTGTTGTTGCACTAGTGAGCCACAAATGAGCAGATGCTGCTCCGTTAATTGATTGAAGTAAATTCTGAATGTCACTAAAACAGTTAGCTCCATCTTTTGACACTTCTTCCACTCCCGTCCTTGCACGCTACAC
>NC_084634.1:32512295-32517295 GCF_033978795.1 Nerophis ophidion
CGGATATCAGCAAAAAAGCCATTATTGGACATTCTGAAAATCAACCCATTTTTTGTGTGTTTTAAAATCTGCCGTTCATGATAAAAATCTAAAAACGTCCCTAATTTTGTTTTTTAATTTGCGTTTCAGAGTTGCAAATAGAATAACCGGAAGGCACATTACCGCTATATTCATAGATTCAACCCTAATCTTTAGTTTTCTTTGAATGTGGCCCCCAAAACAATTTCATCGACTATCCCCCGGCCATACTTGCCAACCCTCCCGGATTTTTCGGGAGACTCCCGATATTCAGCGCCTCTCCCGAAAACCTCCCAGGACGAATTTTCCCTTGAAAATCTCCCGAAATTCAGGTGGAGCTGGAGGCCACGCCTCCTCCAGCTCGATGCGTACCTGAGTGACATATACAAAGAGCGTGTCTGCCCAATGACGTTATAACTGTAGAATGATCGAGGGGTGGGTTTATTGTTAGACAGTTTCATTATCGTCCTCCCAGCGCGGTAAAACAACACACAACAACAGCAGTCCGAATTCGTCTACCTAAAGCAGTTCGTCTGCCAAACAGCAATGTGTTGTGACACTCTTAAACAGGACAATACTGCCATCTAGTGTACATGCATATGGTTAGAAAAACAAGGATGGAATATTCAACCCTCAACTCAACAATGAGTAGATGAGTGTTATGTGTGTGTAAATGTGTAAATAAATGAACACTGAAATTAAAGTATTTCTTATATATATATGTATATATATATATATATATATATATATATATATATATATATATATATATATATATATATATATATATATATATATATGTCTTGATTGGATTATCCAGAGAATAGTGCTCGATACCGTGGTAGAGCGCAATATGTAGGTGTGGGAAAAAATCACAAGACTACTTCATCTCTACAGAACTGTTTCACGAGGGGTTCCCTCAATCATCAGGGGATTTTAATGGAAGCATTCACATACAATGGTTTATATAGGGCACAGAGTGGGTGGGTACAGGCAGGCGTAGGGGCGTGGTGATTGGCTCATGTGTTACCTAGGAGGTGTTTCCGTCTGTGGCGGCATGTTGAAATGATTTCACTGCGCTTGTTGAGGGATGATAGATCTGGATGATATGTAATAAACAGTTACTCTTTTGAGCATAGGTTGCATCTTTTATTACCACTGTTGTAAGGTGTGCTGGATGCAAGAATTTGCCATGTTATTGAATATTCAACATTATTGTCTTTGAGGTTCCAAATGTGTTTGCTGAGTTCTGTAGAATTCCGCAAAGTCTGGTTTCTAAAGGAGGCGTTGTGATTATTCCATCTTGTTTTGAACGCTCCTTCGGTTAATCCTACGTACGTGTCGGATGTGTTAATGTCCTTGCGAGTTACCTTTGCTTGGTAAACGACTGATGTCTGTAAGCACCCTCCGTTGAGAGGGCAATCAGGTTTCTTGCGACAGTTACATTCCTTATTGGTTTCAGAGTCGTTTAGTCTGGGGGTAGGCAGTCCTTTATATATATATATATATATATATATATATATATATATATATATATATATATATATATATATATATATATATATATATATATATATATATATATATATATATATGAAATACTTGACTTGGTGAATCTATGAATCTAGCGGTAAATATACTCCTCACCTCTTAACCACGTCCCGCCCCCCGACCACGCCCCCCCCCTCCCGAAATCGGAGGTGTCAAGGTTGGCAAGTATGCCCCCGGCTTACATCATCTCATGAAATTTAAAAAGTGCAAACAAAATATTAGCTGCCATACACCCATCTGGTTTGTGGTGAATTATTCATTTTGCACTTACTTCCACATAAGCTGAGATATTGAAAATGAATAATGGATGTGGTGACATTAAAAGCAGACTTAAATGGGTTAATTTTGCCTTGCCGGACATCTCCACAGCTAAAAGACGATTGACTTGAACTGGAAAATAAGTTTGAGAGCTGATTTGTTTCTCTTCTTTACTTTTCATTTATGATATAAATTATGTAAAACCATGAAAAATATGCTACTGTTACATAACCGCCAATATTTTAACGCAGTTTAATTTGAACTGTAAATGTTATCGGAAAAGATTGCGTTCCATGACATTAGATTTAGGAGCGTTTGTGTAAAAAGGAATGGTGATAAAACAGTTATGAATAACTAAAAGCATCATTTTTTTTTCTTGCTTATTTTCAATTAGCGTTGTTGGCATTGAGCCTGATCCCAGAACGCAGTTTGACCTGGAAACAAGGAACACTTAGTCATAATTCCTGCCTGCAGCTGCTTGTAGGTGAGACTTTATCCTCTTGGAAGAACATGATGTTATCATGACTGCTTTTCCAGATGACGCCTCCAAGGCACAGGTGTCAAACTCAAAGCTCTGGCCCGCCATGACATTTGATGCGGTGTATCGATGTACTAGTGAATCAAAAACGGTACTATACTCTGACGAACCGGTACTTTCCAAAAAATTATTTGAGATGTGGACTCGTCAGACCCCAGAACACTTTTCCACTTTGCATCAGTCCATCTTCGATGAGCTCGGACCCAGCAAAGTCGGCGGCGTTTCTGGGTGTTGTTGATAAATGGCTTTGCCTTTGCATAGTAGAGTTTTATCTTGCACTTACAGATGTAGCGACGAACTGTAGTTACTGAGAATGGTTGAGCATTTAATGGAAGCTGCTTTTATACCCACTCATGGCACCCACCTGTTCCCAATTAGCCTGGTCACTAGTGCGATGTTCCAAATAAGTGTTTGATGAGCATTCCTCAACTTTCTCAGTTTTTTTGCCACTTGTGCCAACTTTTTGAAACATGTTGCAGGCATCAAATTCCAAATGAGAGAATATTTGCAAGGAAAAAAAACAAAAAAGTTTCTCAGTTTGAACATTAAATATCTTGCTCGAACCCAGCAAAGCCGGCGGCGTTTCTGGGTGTTGTTGATAAATGGCTTTGGCTTTGCATTGTAGAGATTTATCTTGCACTTACAGTTGGAGCGACAAACTGTAGTTATTGACGGTCAGTAACTGCAGTCGGTCGCTACATCTGTAAGTGCAAGTTAAAGCTCTACTATGCAAATAAAAACCCATTCATCAACAACACCAAGGAATACCGCTGGCTTCGCTGGGCCCGAGCTCATCTAAGATGGACTGATGCAAAGTGGAAAAGTGTTCTGTGGTCTGAGTCCACATTTCAAATTATATTTGGAAACTGTGAACATGGTGTCCTCGGGAACAAAGAGGAAAATAACCATCCGGGTTGTTATAGGCGCAAAGTTCGAAAGCCAGCATCTGTGATGGTATGGAGGTGTATTAGTGCCCAAGGCATGGGTAACTTACACATCTGGGAAGGCACCATTAATGCTGAAAGGTCCATACAGGTTTTGGAGCAACGTATGTTGTCATCCAACCAACGTTATCATGGACGCCCCTGCTTATTTCAGCAAGACAATGCAGAGCCACGTGTTACAACAGCGTGGTTTCCTAGTAAAAATAGTGCGGGTACTTTCCTGACCCACCTGCAGTCCAGACCTGTCTCCCATGGAAAATGTGTGGCGCATTATGAAGCGTAAAACATGACAGCGAAGACCCCGGACTGTTGAACGACTGAAGCTCTACATAAAACAAGAATGGGAAAGAATTCCACCTTCAAAGTTTCAACAATTAGTTTCCTCAGTTCCCAAACATTTATTGAGTGTTGTTAAAAGAAAATGTGATGTAACACAGTGGTGAACATGCCCTTTCCCAACTACTTTGGCACGTGTTGCAGCCATGAAATTGTAAGTTAATTTTTATTTGCAAAAAAAACAAAGTTTATGAGTTTGAACATCAAATATCTTGTCTTTGTAGTGCATTCAATTGAATAAAGGTTGAAAAAGATTTGCAAATGATTGTATTCCGTTTACATTTACATCTAACACAATTTCCCAACTCGTATGGAAACAGGGTTTGTACATTGTAATTGAAAATGTGTGGCGCATTATGAAGCGTAAAATACGACAGCGGAGACCCCGGACTGTTGAACGACTGAAGCTCTACATAAAACAAGAATGGGAAAGAATTCCACTTTCAAAGCTTCAACAATTAGTTTCCTCAGTTCCCAAACGTTTATTGAGTGTTGTTAAAAGAAAAGGTGATGTAACACAGTGGTGAACATGCCCTTTCCCAACTACTTTGGCACGTGTTGCAGCCATGAAATTGTAAGTTAATTTTTATTTGCAAAAAAAAATCAAGTTTATGAGTTTGAACATCAAATATCTTGTATTTGTAGTGCATTCAACTGAATATGGGTTGAAAAGGATTTGCAAATGATTGTATTCCGTTTATATTTACATCTAACACAATTTCCCGACTCATTTGGAAACAGGGTTTGTAACAAATTCCAAATGAGCGAATATTTGCCAAAAAACAACAACAAAGTTTCTCAGTTTGAACATTAAAGGGGAACATTATCACCAGACCCATGTAAGCGTCAATATATACCTTGATGGTGCAGAAAAAAGACCATATATTTTTTTAACCGATTTCCGAACTCTAAATGGGTGAATTTTGGCGAATTAAACGCCTTTCTGTTTATCGCTCTGGAGGCGATGACGTCAGAACGTGACATCACCGAGGTAACACAGCCGCCATTTTCATTTTCAACACATTGTAAACATTGGGTCTCAGCTCTGTTATTTTCCGTTTTTTCGACTATTTTTTGGAACTTTGGAGACATCATGCCTCGTCGGTGTGATGTCGGAGGGTGTAACAACACTAACAGCGAGGGATTCAAGTTGCACCACTGGCCCAAAGATGCGAAAGTGTCTGCCGCCAGACCCCCATTGAATGTGCCAGAGTGTCTCCACATTTTACCGGCGATGACAGACATGGCACAGAGATGTACGGATAACCTGCAAATGTATTTACAATGATAAATTCAACAAAATCACAAAAGTGAGTTTTGTTGATGTTGACTTATGTGCTAATCAGACATATTTG